>NC_134455.1:342331663-342639279 GCF_047948215.1 Lycorma delicatula
TAAAAACGATTACATTTATAATGAGGCATTATCAGTCATTTTCAGATTTCCAGTCGGTCATTGTACCAATGTTTAAACATTTTATGCGTGTTAGTTTTTCCCATATTTTCATCGATCAAAATTATATAGCATTATCTCATTTACTATTTTTCATCGCTTACTTGCTAACTACATAAAAAAGCGATGACAACAGCACAATTCGATACAGTATTCCGTAAAACAAACATGCAAAAATGCTCTTTCCTATGCAAATAATTTCCACTTATGTAACGCGTCAGTCTGGTCGATAGTAGAACAGCAACATAGCTGAAGTAATTATTACAGTTCTGTGATTCTGCGGGAGTTCGGTTCAAATCCAGTTAAGATACAATTTTAAGATAATGTTTTTGAGTATCTGTGTTTCCGGTTTTCTTTACCCTTTTAAATTAAATTCATGGCTTTCTTAGGACTGATTTGAGACCGTACAAGATCGGGATCGGTTTGAAATTTAACTGAGCTTATAGCGGTTGTGATCCCGTATGATTATCACGGTATGTAAATTTTCAATCGGAGTAATAGAAAACTCAAAATTTAGGTCAGTTTTACTGAACTTTTTTCTCTTCAATAATTGTTATAAATTAAAAATATTGTTAAATTAATCTCTTGCCTAATTAAATCAGATATTACTCCTCCAACTTGCAATTCCTCGATTCTGCTTCAAGGAATCACCTTCTAATCGGTGTTATACGTTTATAACACTTTAATACATTCAGTATTTTATTTATTTTTTCCGACTGAAGGAGTCTAATTTCAATCTATTTTTTTTACTTCATAAAAAATATATAAAATTGAGCAAGAAAGATTTAACTTTTCCCTTTTAAATTAGTTAATTTTTTCTGTTTTTTTTTTTTTTTTTTTGTTTATAAAAACTATGTTCACTAACGATAAAATTAAAAATAAATAAATTAAAAGAAAGTTTAAACTCTTAGCAGGTAACTGCGATGTGCTCTAAATACGTAATAATCATGATGCCAGTAATGAAATGAATAAAGATACTCAAATACAAGGAAATTATTGTGGTCTTTGTTTTAATTCTAAAATAATTCGAGTGCATTTCCGGAGTTATACCTCATTTGTTTGACAGTTCATTTGCTTAAAAGTACCCTGATGTACGTCAAAACGTATCATGTTTCCGTTTAATTAATTTGTTTAATACTTTCAGTTTTACGTTCGCCGAATTAAAGTTAAATTTATCCTATTTGTTAGATAATTATTTTATTAGATAGGCCTACGAAAATTAAAAATATTTATTTTACGTATATTATTTTCTTGGGATGCTTAGATTCAGAAAAAAAAAGAAATGTTTTCCATTACATAATTATGCGTGCGATTTAATTTAGTACAGTAAAAATGATCTTTGTACAGTTCCGTTTATTAAGTTTGTTTAAAATTACTTATTGATTGAAGATTTTTGTTTTTTCGCAATCGTCAATTATCTGTCCTGGGACGATCCCTTGCACTACGCCAGTCTCCGTTTTCTTCTGTTTCCAGCTAAATTTTGAGTCCTGACAGCTCTTATTTTCTTTCATATCGTCAATATTTTTACTCTTTTAAGCGCTTTCTTCTTGCAACACCTTCCACCGATCCTTCTAGCTCAAATTAAATTGACCTTTCACGTCTTATAATACGTTCAAGCATTCTTATTCCGAATCATTCCAATGTAGCCTCTGTTTCCGTTTTCCCTCCTCATTATTATTTTACCATTTTCTATATTTCTTCGTTTAATTTTCTCCAACTTCCACCATACCCAAATTTCAAATGTCCAAGACCTTTCTTCTATCATTATTTCTTAGTGCCCATGTTTTACATTTACAGTTTTTTTGTAGTCTGACATAAAAAGCGTTAATAAAATTAAGCGTTTTACTGTTTGTGCCGATTATAATGTATTTTGACAAGTAGCAACTAGATTCTTGAATTGTTGAATATTCTCAATAAATTTTTATGGATTAGTTAAAAAATTATAAATTTATTAGAATAAAACAAAGAATATTATTTTTAGGGTAATCTGTTACTTTAAGTCAAGTATTATTTTGTTTTCTGTATCTAATTACCAAGTTCCAACGTCAGTTAAGTCCATTTATTAATAGGAACGTAATTATTATTTTATTGAAATTTCCTCCGATATCAAGAAAATATTTTCAGGGTTCTAACTCAGAACTAAGTCTACAGTGAGTAAACATTTAACCATTGATCTATCCTTGATTTACAACTATCGAAACCACTTATTATTGAAGTGGGGGAGGAATTCTTTGAGAGAATAAAGACATTTTTCAATTAAAAACAGATTTAGCCTTTTTATTACAATTTTTTATCACATACTAATCTCAGATTATAATATCTTGATGATGCTTGGCCCCCATATCGGATGATTACACCGAAAAACAGTGTACAAGTACTCTGCTAGTTATTAAACACAAACCTGATTAAAACTTATCTGGTTGTAATTGTTATTGCTTCTTAAATAAATACTGAAAAGTTATTTATTGTGTCTTTAAAAGGTAGTCCTACAGGTTCAATATTTCCTTAATCCTCCTATATAACTAGTAATGGCTTTCTTCTTAGTCGAAACTCTAAATTTTGTCTAGATGATGTTTCCAAAGAATACTATAAATATACTTTCCTTTCTTTTTCCTGTTTACCCTCCGGTATTTACCTACAGATAATACTTCAGAGGATGAATGAGGATGATATGTATGAGTGTAAATGAAGTGTAGTCTTGTACAGTCTCAGATCGACCGTTCCTGAAATGTGTGGTCAATTGAAACCCAACCACTAAAGAACACCGGTATCCACGATCTAGTATTCAAATTCGTATAAAAGTAACTGCCTTTACTAGGATTTGAACTTGGAACTCTCGACTTCGAAATCAGCTGATTTGCGAAGACGCGTTCACCACTAGACCAACCGGTGGACACAAACCTACCTAAATTACTGTTATTCAACTACTTTCCTACCGATAAAATAATTTCACGGTGTAAAATAAAATTTGTTCAAGATTTACTATTCTCTGAACTTACGCCTACTTCCTTGTACGCAGTAAAGGAAGTACTGTGATCGCGAAAAATTTCGGTTTCCAGATTTCAACGGAAATATCCATTTTGACCATCCCTGAAGCCATTTTGACTAGTTTCGGCGTGACGTCTGTACGTACGTATGTATGTATCTCGCATAACTAAAAACCAATAGCTATAGGATGTTGAAATTTTGGATTTAGCACTGTTGTAACATCTAGTTGTGGACCTCCCCTTTTGATTGCAGTCGACTTAACCAAACGTGTCCAAAAGAGCCCAAAATCCCCAAAAAATTAGGATTTTGAACCTTTCCTTAACTGCAGTAATAAGCCCTCATTGAGAGCTTTTCAACGATATATTATAAGTTGTACTTAATTTAATTGGTTCCAAAGTTATAGCCAAATAAAATTGTAATTAATGAAATATTTCGATCTTACAAAAGAAGGCTCGAATCTGTTCGAATCAGACTTCATCTCTATTTTTTTAACTTTTTTGTTAATTTATTTTTTTAACTTTTTTTTAAATTAATATATATTGATTTATTAATAATTATTAACCCGTGATTGTAAAAAAAAATTTACAATAAATAATACTTATCCAATAATAATATTTAAAAAAATCAGATAGTGAAATAAAATTTTATGTACTTTTAAAAATGTGTGCATGTAATTTAATAGGCATTATTACATACGTGTATACTCTTATGTAAAAGATTTGGTGAAATATTTTTGACTAATTTATTATTTTTGTTAATTTTATTTAATTATTCTGGAATTTCTATTCAATTTTATTTACATTAAAGTTAAGTATAGAGTGACTGAAAAATAGACCCTCACAAGAAGAACATACACCGAGGCATACATGTCCGATCTTTAATAAATTGCAGAAAATTCTTATCTTTTAGTTCATTACTACTCTGATATTGTCGGACAATATTCTCCTTAAGTCGGAGTTAATCACCATTTCGTTTATTTGTTTTTTTGCCAATCATTTAATCGCTCTTTGGTTTGATATAATTTTTCTAATCTTAATTTGTGTGCACGTTCTCTAGTTTTCAAATTTTCTCTTTCTTCGTGTTCATCATTCTTTCTTATTTTCTTCCTCTTCATATTCATCTTCTTGTCGTTTTTTTTTTTTTTTTTGAGATATATTTCTTCATGTTATCTCTCTTTTTCCTGTATGATTGTTTCTTTTTCATTTTTGATTATTCACCAAATAATCCAATAATAGAAACTGAATATTTTACACCGTAAAGTCGAAATTAACATTTGTAACCAGTATACAGAAGAAGTTCACTAAACGGAGTAGTTTAATTATTATTAACTTTAATTTATACGGCACTCCAGAAATCTGAAACATCTGTTAATAAGAAACTCACGAAGATACGAATAATACTGATCTAGTAATATGAGTAATAAAGGAACTTTTACTCTGTCATAATATTTCATGTAAGATTGTTGAATTAATAATTGCATAAATATTTGATGTTAATAAAAACTAATATTTCATCAACTGCGTTACTGTCCACCTTATTAAACAAGTGGAGGATCGTATCTCACTTTCAAATAAAATAAGTTTAAATGAACTGTAGCAAAAAATATGTATATATAATTTAATAGGCGTACAAGCAAGTCATGTGGTGTTCACATCAGAATTTTTTTATTATCCTTTATGAAGTTTTCATGCTTCGGAGTAATAGAAATAGTATCTTTAAAAAAAATATACGTGCTTTATAAAAATCATCGTGAGAGATGTGCTGCGCTAAGCTTCATAACTTTTATAGATTGTTTGATTTATAAATTTTATTTGATCTTTAGTTTGTTTTTTTACTTCCTTCTACGAAGTAAATGAAGCATTGTGATCGCGAAAAATTTCGCTTTCCAGATTTCAACGAAAATATCCATTTTGACCATCCCGGAATCCATTTTGACTAGTTTCGGCGTGAATTCTGTACGTACGTACGTATCTCGCATAACTCAAAAACGATTACCCATAGGATGTTGAAATTGTATAGGACTGCTGTAACATCTAGTTGTGCACCTCCCCTTTTGATTGCAACCGACTTTATTTTTAACTATAAAAGTATTATTTCTTTTATATTTAAAGAAGTATAACAAGAAAATTTGTACTTAATTACAAGTTTATCTTTTTCAATAACAAAAATCTGATGTGGACACCACATGATTCCTTTTTTTCTTTTATAACCTCCGGGACCACCGTCAGGTATTGTTTCAGGGGATGAGATGAATGTCCAAAAAAGCCCAAAATCCAAAACAATTTGGATTTGGACTTTTTCTTGTACAGTAATAAGCTCTCGTTTATAGCTTTTCAACGATATATTAAAAGTGGTACTTATTTTCATTGGTTCCAGAGTTGTAGCCAAATAAAATTTTAATTAATGAAATATTTGGATCTTAAAGGGGATTTTACCTTTTCTTTTTTTTCAACTTTTTTAATTTAAATGTATTGATTTATTAATAAAATTATTAACCTCTGATTATAAAAAATATTTTACAGCAAATAATAATTCAATAATAACAAAAAAAATATGAAAAAATATCTAAGTTATCTAAGTTATTAATGAAATAAAATCTTATATACTTTTCATTTAAAAACAAAATTGTATATATAATTTAATAAGCGTACAAGGAAGTCCATGTGCGGGCCTTCATGTCGCGAATGGTAGCGTCTCGGCCTTTCATCCGGAGATTCCGCGTTCGAATCCCGGACATGTGTGGCATTTTCACATGCTACAAATTTTCATTCATCTTATCCCTTTAAATAATACATGACGGTGGTCTTGGAGGTTAAAAAATAAAAAAATAAATCATGTGGGGTCCACATCAGATTTTTTTTATTAAAAAAGGTAAACTTATAATTAAGTACAAATTTTCTTTCTTGTTATAAATTACAAATTTTTCTTGTTATACTTCTCTAAAATGTAAAAGAAATAATACTTTTATAGTTAAAATTAAATTTTAATTAGATTAAAACTGTATATTTTTTTAACGCACCTATAAATAACGACATTTAATGTATTGAAACAGAACAATTTACTTATTGCAAATAAGAGCTACGCAGACAATACGTCATTCACAACCAGCAAGAAAGTCACATAAAAATCAGATAAAATTTTTAAAAAGTCAACCGGAAGATCGACGTAAAAGCATGAAATAGCTACTTAAATAATACTATCAAGGTTAATGAAACAGGAAATATTGCTTCCGAATGCCAAGAGAACAACTGTTGTTTGTGTCAAAATATATGATCTCGACTGTGAAAAAGTTTTTTTATATCGCAATGAACAATTAATGATATTACTGCATAATTATTTTAAAGTTAATAAATTTATATTTATAAAAATAAACGGTTATATCAAACCGTTTCGTTATCGATTCAAAAATAATATTATTGTATAAAGCCCTGACTTAGATGCCGAATAGGACCACTTCCCGGGGCGTAGGCGAGTCAAACCGGTTCACTAAGAATACCGATCGAATACTTCCAGCAATGAAAAACAACAGTAATTACTACGATAATGCCGGTCAGTTAATTTAAAATACTTTCTTTACGATTGTTTCATCTTACCGGGTATTGTGGCCTAAGAGTAAATGTAGTAGCCTATCCGCTAAATGGCACAGCTAATTTTTAGAAATCTAAAGAAAGAAGTTTATCTCTCTTCTTTCATCAAAAACACTTTTAGATATACGATTATTCAACTGACACTAGTTTTGATGAGATTAAAAAAAAATCATGCCAAATTTTTTATAATATAAATAATTCTATAAATAAGTTTTTGTAATAGGGAATTTGTCTAACAGTACTTCTTTGAGAGTTTCGTACATATATCCTTAGTGAATGATTATTAAGTCGCTACTGTACACTCTTCTGCGAGGATGGAAAAATAAGTATTTAAGATTGGATGATTTAAAAGATTTTGAGAATTGACAGCCTGAAATTGAAGTTAGAAGTAATTAATAACAAATATTCGTAGATATTTGTCATTATTCTTTTTAACGTAATCAAGTATAAATGAAATAAAATTTAAATCACGCAGAGTGTTTTGTTGTTTCTTCTACAGCAAATTATTTGAAAAGGTGTACTTTGAAATCGTACCTAAAGAGTTAAATATTAATAAGAATTTTCGTCACTCGTCAGTTTCAATTGTTAAAACTATAATCTGGTTATTAATGGCTTAAATTTAACGCGCGCACGTGCTATTAACCTTTTTTATAGTATTCATATAAAATTTTAGTCAGTTGGTAAAAATGTAGCGTGGAAATTCAGCAACATATGAATAATACCAAGAGTGTCCGGATTCGATCCCAAAACCTTTCAGACAAAAAGTGCCACTACTCCGCGAAATATTTCCATATTTTTAAATATTTTCAAAGTGAATACAATAACTGGCGAAATTTTCTTGTAAAATACAACGCATAATAAAATATCAAAAATGTCAAATCAATATTATTTTAATGTAACTGTAAATAGTATGTTTTATATGCAACAGTTGTGTAGATTATTGTTGTTACGAGTATTATTGCAATCCTGGGCGATTACACGTTTGAATGTTTTATTCATTTATTCATTATTATAGCTCTCCACTGGTCGATTTTAAGGTATTTAACCTCATAATTGCTTCGCGTGTCCGATATTTTCTTACGTTTACATGATCGAAGAACTTTTCCATATATGTAAAACATTGTACTTAATTGTAATATAAATTATCGTAGTGTATATTATTCCGGAAGTAATACGAATAAGTTGTGGGTTGTAAATAAATATATTTCATTCATAAAAATATTGCATTTAAATATTAAAAGTTGAATGAACTAGCTAATCTGTATAAATAATTGGTTGCTAAAAGTAAATATGATCTTTGTTTCAAATTTAAAACTTTTGTTGTTTTGTTTTTTTTCTGGTCAGAACAAAAATTTGAAGTTGCAGATATTTTTTTTTTTTTTTACCGTGTTACAAAATGTTATGCATAATAGTATAAATTACTAGCCGAATATTACATAATCGATTGCAAAACCGATCTGTACGTACAGTAATAATTAATTTATGCTTCAATTAATTTTTCTTTTTAATTTCCTGTATCGGTGAAAATATTAAAAAAGTAAATACTTTCTGTTGCTTGTCATGATATTTATTTTTGCTGGTTTTATATAAAAAATAAATTTATGTCGGTTAATTATATACCCGTTATATAATAAAATAGTATTTATACAGTTTTTTTTTTAACTGAAATATTCTGTAGTAGATAAAGTTTTTTTCTTGAAACAATAAAGAAAGAAAAGAATAAAAGGTTTTGAATTTACGTTTAATTTCAACTACTTCCAAGAAAAAGAAAATGAAATAATAAATTATCTCTTCAACCACTGTATTAAGGAGTAGTAAATATAATTGCCAGGCAAATTATATACACCCGCTAATTATTTATTTTTTCTTTATAAAAAACAATTTTCTTAATCTCAGGAACTTTAGACACGCGCAGTCAGTGAAACGCAACATAGAAAAATAATTTGTCGATTTACGTCGCCTTATAACCGACCGATGAGATGAGCTTGCGAAACGAGTCACGCCCGTAACATGTCATATGACATTCTTGTCCACCATATAACATTAGAGTATACCTGAAATAACTTTAAATAAACTTATCAGGAATACACAGATCTAATTCTAAGATTATGTCTTCACTGGCCATTTTTGATTAGCTTAAACGCGGACGACTTACATTCGCAGCCCTTTCCCTATTACCTATGTCAAGATTTATATAAACTTTTAATGAAGCTTTTGCTGAGCATTGCAATTACATCATATTCATCCGATCGTACTGTGATTAATTTTTCCACGTAAATAAGTTTCCTAGAAGTTACACTTTCCAAAAGATGATAAATAAAAATATAGAAATGTATAAAGTGAATACAGATTTACATTTTGAAAAAAATTCTCAGAAATTTCCGTCTAGTCTATTTTTGTACGTAAGAAATATGTACTTAAAAAAAATTGTTTAGTCT
Source organism: Lycorma delicatula (assembly GCF_047948215.1). Taxonomy (NCBI): domain Eukaryota; kingdom Metazoa; phylum Arthropoda; class Insecta; order Hemiptera; family Fulgoridae; genus Lycorma; species Lycorma delicatula. Next base: position 342,340,734 of record NC_134455.1, read on the forward strand.
CGATTTTACGTTGGATTCGTTAAAAAAAAATTAATTTACGAGCATACTGCAAAATACGATCGTTGCAATTGCAAAAAATAAACTGTATTTTTAGATAAACTATTTAAAAAAGTAAACTTTTCATTAAACTTTAAAATAATATTTATTTTTTAAATAATTTTATCGATTAAGGAAACACTAAATATCTTTTTTTGGAAACAGATTTTTATTACTTATTAATTTTATTGTAGAACTAAATATTACGTTGTAATTTTTTATGGGTTCTGATCGCTTTGATGTGGCGGAGAAATATACTCGTAGACTTTTCTTCCAAGCTCGTATCACAATTCTCTTCAATAAAGAGAAAAGCAAACACGGATTGCTGTCAACATCAGGATAGTATATTCAGCAGAGACTTTACACGGATATGATACGTGTGTAAGTATATGCCAGAGTAGAAGTTTAGCGACGTGAGATCATAAATAATATGATACGGTTAGGTTACAGTTAACAGATGCAATTGTAGACGAACCTTAGCAAGTCAAATTATAAGTACATATCTCCTTAAGCAATACATGAAACGGTTAATTTTCTAACGATTATTAATTGCTTATAAATATTTATAATTGTACTCCTTCAAAAAAACGAACTTTATCTACCCACGCTCATTCATATGTTGACAAATTACAAATTACGGTGATGTCAAGTTATAATTATACTGCAACTACTGTGTTTTATCGAATAAATTATTTGCATAGAGGACTTCAAAATACTTATAACCAGTTATAGAATGTATGGCATTAGTATATAGACACAATAAATATTTTATTTTCTGTTTTGATTTTGTCAATAAAATCGATTTATACGATTTGTACGATTTTGTTAATAAAAATCATGGAAATATTAAAAAAAGGATTAAATAATCTGAAGAGTAATATAAGAAGCGATTAAAATAGCCGGCAGTGAATTGCATTACTACATTACTTTATGCAATTCATTTTTGAAAAACTTTTCTAGTTTGATTATATTTAACACTTTTAATTATAATTTTAATATTTGAAGCCAAGATGCACAACGAAATAATAAGATAAGCAAAATTTGTAATAGTATATAGCATCACAATTTCGAAAATTTGTTTTCAACTTTTGGAAGATTTGGTAACTCATGTATCAGGGTTTTTTTTTAATAGTTAAAGTATTCACTAAAATTGATTTTAAATAGATTTAAATCGAACCTACCGGGTTGGTCTAGTGGTTAACTCGTCGTAAATCAGCTAATTTCGAAGTCGAAGTTCTCAGGTTCAAATCCTAATAAAAGTAGTTACTTTTATTCGGATTTGAATACTAGATCGTGGATACCGGTGTTCTTAGGTGGTTATGTTTCAATTAACCATACGTCTCAGAAATGATCGGCCTGAGTTTGTTCAAGACTTCCACATTTATCGGTACGGTTAGATTATATTGATAAGTTGCTAATGACTAATTGTTGATGTGACTATAAATATTAACATTAAAAAAAAAATTAAATCGAAATTTAAAATTAAAGTTTTATTTATTTTTTTTTTAAATTTGGGAGCTCCCATTTGCAGAGGGTAAGTTATTTTAGTGAGTATTGTTTAACAAAATACGTTTTGAACATTAAAAATCTGGAATTGTGAAATTTTTTTTGTTTTAACACTCCCAATCTTAAGAAGTTTGGATAATATTAATTTTTAAGAAAATAATCCCTTAGTAGTAATAATAAATTTAAAAAAATAACTTTTTAAAATTACTTTTAGAATAAGATACAGCTGTAATTTTAAATAAACAAAGTTGTAATTCTCTAGAAATGGGTGAAACATTATTTTTTAAGAAGCTAAAAAGTAACAGCTATCAAAAAATTATAATTTTTACATTTTAAATATAATGGGTAACTTGCAAGATGGATTTAAATTTTAAAAAATTAAAAAAATGTTTTCCACAACCATTGGATTGGGATGGGCAAAAGATTTTTATGCTGATTTGAAGGCCCATTCATATAGAAAATATAGATGCAAAAAACTCCCATTAACTCCTTTTCTGAAGCAAGATATAGCTAAAAAAATAAAAATATATAGTTATTTTTTGGGCATGCGGTGAATACTAAATAAAAACTTCTGGTGATTTGTGATCTCGATAAAAATCTTCAATTTTTCTAAGAAAAATTGTTTGTTAAAGTGCCCCAGTAAAAATTTGCAATTTTATTTCAGCAAAAACATCCCCACCCCTTTTTCCAATTTTTGCAAAAATTTAATGCATTCTTTCCTCCTGAAGGTTGTAACTTCAACAAGTTTGAACAAAATCGGTTAATGGGGTCCATAGTTGTAAGACCAAATATAGGCCAACATACGTTTACAGGCAGCATACATGATGTTTGTATATGTGCACAAACATCTGACTGGCAAAAATAATTTTTTTTAGTTGGAAGTATTAGAATAAGAAATTTTTCCCAGATTATATACTATTTAATTTTTTTTTTGTAATTTTTTTATGTCTCCTTAAGGCACAAAACTTACAAAAAGACCAATTATTTAGATTTTTTTTTTTTTACCAATCTGCATACTTGTACTTTCCTATTATAGCTATAGCTGTTATACAGCACCTCTATAGTCAGAAAAGTAAAAGTAAAAAATTAGTTGAAGGTGGTGACAAGTACAATCAGATTAAATCTAAATATAAAATTAAAAAGATTTGACTTTCATAAATCGAATAACTAGCCTTTCTTTCAACTTTGTGAGAGGCTTTGATACATTTTGATTTTAATAAAACTTGAAAAAATGTATGTATGTATAAACAATAAAGTAATAAGTACAAACTACTGTATAGTACATTTAAAGCTCCCTCCCTGTACATTATGTTCTCGAGAATCCCACGATCATAAGTCATATGGCTTTCTGCATCTTTTTTTTAATTCTCTCTATGTAACTTTAATTTTTTTTTTTGTCTTCAGTCATTTGACTGGTTTGATGCAGCTCTCCAAGATTCCCTATCTAGTGCTAGTCGTTTCATTTCAGTATACCCCCTACATCCTACATCCCTAACAATTTGTTTTACATATTCCAAACGTGGCCTGCCTACACAATTTTTTCCTTCTACCTGTCCTTCCAATATTAAAGCGACTATTCCAGGATGCCTTAGTATGTGGCCTATAAGTCTGTCTCTTCTTTTAACAATATTTTTCCAAATGCTTCTTTCTTCATCTATTTGCCGCAATACCTCTTCATTTGTCACTTTATCCATCCATCTGATTTTTAACATTCTCCTATAGCACCACATTTCAAAAGCTTCTAATCTTTTCTTCTCAGATACTCCGATTGTCCAAGTTTCACTTCCATATAAAGCGACACTCAAAACATATACTTTCAAAAATCTTTTCCTGACATTTAAATTAATTTTTGATGTAAACAAATTATATTTCTTACTGAAGGCTCGTTTCGCTTGTCCTATTCGGCATTTTATATCACTCCTGCTTCGTCCATCTTTAGTAATTCTACTTCCCAAATAACAAAATTCTTCTACATCCATAATCTTTTCTCCTCCTATTTTCACATTCAGTGGTCCATCTTTGTTATTTCTACTACAAATTAACTTTAATATGCTTTCATAATAAATATTTTATTTATTCTTGCTACAGATGTAATAATTATTTTCAATATATCAGGAATCAGGTGAATACATCAGGTTATAAGAAATACAATACCCAGAAGGCTTGCTGAACTCGCTGAAATATCAAAACAATTTACTTAGGTAATATTTTTTCAAAATTTTATGAAAATTCTGACTTCTTGATGGTGGTAACATCTCTCTCTCTCTTTCTCTCTTTTCGTTTGAAAGGTTCAGTTTCGAATTCAGTCAGGCTTGGAATTTTCATGCACTACAAAATTCATGTTATCAAGTAATTGTAACTGAACATAAAACTTTTGTTCCTTTGAGAATAGGTTTTTTTTGTTTTTAGTAAAGTGATATTGAAGTGGTAAAATTGTAAACAATGGTTTCTAACTAAAATGCAACATTAGCCTCTCGGCATAACTTTAAAATGTTACACAGTTTAAGTTTAAATCAGGGCCAAGATCAAGTTTACAAGTGAATTTTGTTAAGTATTACATAGCTGTTCAGGGGTAACGCCGTACTAAACAAAAACACTTTTATCTGTATACAAAAAGAAATATTTTTGAAAAGCATATCCTGCAAAGTATATATATATACTTTGTACATATTATACATTTTTAAATATATATATATATATATATATATATATGTAACAAAATGTAATATATATGTATATGTATTACAATGTATTATATTAAAATGTAAATATATGTAACAAACATTACTGCCACTTATTTGAATGAGTAAATTAATTACAATGTGAGGCCTGTTCAACTGTCATCAGATCCAAAAGATCCATCATCAAAGTATAACATTAAAAACTTTTTTATAAGCTACGTTTACAAAATAATTTAATATTGATATAATTGTTGTTAATTTATACTATTAAAAAAAATTAAAGTGTGAAAATTTCTAAAAATATGGAAGCATATTCTTAGATTATTCAGAACATGTACAAATCAAAAAACACTTGAAAAATGCAACCCTTCAAAAATGTAAAAATTTGATGTATATATTACTACAAAGAAGTCACTGCTTAGAAAAACTATTACATAATTTGGAATAGGAAAATTCTATATTTGTGAAAATAAAATGAAAAATAAATGCCAGATGAACATGTTAATTTCTTAGAAGATGTTTGCTTGTTGCTGCTATTTTGTGATGAATAAAGTTTTAATGAAATCTGTAAAAGTTTTTTTTCTTTACTTGATAAATTAATTTAACACATAAGCTGGAAGTTGGGATTTTGAAAATGGAAATTTTGCAACAAATGAAAAATGCCATGCCTGACCGGGATTCAAATCCAGCCTACAACAGTATATCCGTAACTACAACAAGACTTTAACAAAATCACTCTGAATGTTCAACATACATTGTATAGTAGATCTAAGAAACAGTCAACGAAGAGATTCCCATGTAATTATCTCATATAACAGCTGTTTTTTTGAACAATTCATCCACTTTTATTTCCGTTAATAATAAAGCTTAAATCTTAATTTTTAGTAAAGATTTTTGCCCTATTTTATATTGATGCCTAAGTGAGCATCTTAGGTGAGTTTTCAGACTGTAATTAAAGGAAATTAAAGTAATTCAAATAATAATCCTGAAAGTAAATAAACTTTACCATACATCCATAAAAACATTGCATACTTTTGATTATGTTTTTAATTGAATGTCTTACGGTAGTAATACAAGTAATAATAAATTTAGTCAGAATACTAGTTTGTATATAAAATAATATTATTCAAATTTTTTATTCTGATAAATCCTTTTCCTAGCAACCTCCTACCACATCTTTTAGAAGCTGTGTAGCCTATTGTTTACTAGTTTGCAGTTCTCTACATATATATTTTAAGCTACTGGTTATTAATTGTGAAGGTCTATCAGTTATGATAGATGTTAGCTACAGGTTGTTGCTGAAGTTATTGTTCATTTATTATTGAAATTCCAGTTAAAATGTTCTAAATTGAAATGAGAGAAAGAAAATGAAGATGAGCAAATTCTGTGATATATGCAATTTATTTTTATCGATAATTTGTACCCACACGATATTAAAATCATAGGTCAAAAGTAAGTACTTTCATAGTATAGAACCTTGGAATGGCAGCAGCCTGCTACCTTTATTTCTACTCAGTTTGTAATTTTAATATCATTTGTCCTTCAAAACCTTCATTCTTCTTCATTTTCTTTTAATATACTACTTGGTTTTTGAATGATATTATTTTGTTTCAATGTCAAATGTACAGTTTGGTTTTTAAAATTAGATTTTTAATAATTCCTCTTCAACCAATTTTCTCTTGCTGCTATTCGTTGTTTAATTTACTTAATTCTTCAAAGCTTTATTTCTTATTTCATTTTCTTGCAACTCTCATCTTTTGTACTTTTATATCTCCTGCATTCATCCACCAGAAACATTTTTCTGATGGTAAATCCAAAGCTTCTTATCCCTGTTGTTTTTCTTCCTAGTCTCTTCTACAACCTTAATTATTTTAATTTATTCATTCATTTTCTGTAATATTTTTCAGAAACTTCTAAACCTGTTCCTACAAGTTCTAGCGCTCTAGCTTTGTCTTTACATAATTATCTTTTAATATGACTATATCCTCTTCTTTATTCCTGGTGTTTTATTTACATTAATTTTATTAGAACTGGATTATGATTGGCATCCACACTTCTTCCTGGGAATATTTTGCAATCTGTTATTTTATTTCAGAACCTCTGCCTAACCATTCTATTACCAACATATATTTAATATTGACTGATATCTCCTGTTTCACCCTTGCTTGTATTACTTACGATTTTTTTTTTTTAAATGTTTGCTAACACAATTTATTTATATTTCATACAGAAATCTGATTACCTATATCCTCTATTTCTTTGACCAAGTTCAAATATCCCAATATCATTGCAGTATTCCATTATTATTATTAACATATCATATCTTACATTCTAATTAAGTAATCAGATTCGTCTTTTATCTTTTATAATTCATAATTTTCTATCTAAGATTTAGGGATATAATAATACTGTATTTTGCTTGAGTTTTGAATCTGGCCTAACAATATATTAACAACGCTATATCTATCGTCATGTATATCATTACACACTATAGTGAGAAAAATATATCAATATGTTATTATATCTCGCACATTGAGTATCCTTCTTAAATATTGCTTTTTTGATGCTCCCATATCTGTCACCTTTCTTTCTTTTTCCTGCTTAGCCTCCGGTAATTACCATTCAGATAATACTTCAGAGGATGATATGTATGAGTGTAAATGAAGTGTAGTCTTGTACAGTCTCAGTTTGACCATTCCTGAGATCTGTGGTTAATTGAAACCCAACCACCAAAGAACACCGGTATCCACAATCTAGTATTCAAATCCGTGTATATCAGTTACCTGGTTTTATATTAATTAACCTATAACTTCCTGACCAACAACTTTGTTGATCTTTCTAGCTCATCTTGCTAATTCTTTCAGTATATAAAATTAACCTAGTCAATTTCCTTTTTAAATTCTCTAACTTGCTGCACCTAGTTTTGATATTTCATTCTCTGCTTAAGATCTTAAAGCTGCCCTCATCCAAACATCCAGGTGGAAGATTATTTCTTTTATCAAAATATTTTATCCAAGAGAATTTCATCATATTTACTACAAGGAGATCTTTTTAATTTTGAAGAACAATTTCTTCAGAATTTACAGCTCCATTGCTTCAACTTCACAATAACCAAAGCTAGTGTTGCAAATCTTTACATTCTTGCTTATGAGATTGTTTTAACCGGTTGACACCCTCAACTTCTGAAAGAGTTGTTACTTACTCCCTTAGAGAAACATTATTTAGTCTGACCTCTCTATAGATACTTTCTATTATGGTGGTACTCTGGGTTAGGCATGTTATTTGCTTCCTTGCATATAAAGACATTCACGCTTCCTCACCAGCAATAAACACTCATGGTTGATAGAAAGAGAAGCACAAACTTTGTGCCTTATATTGTGTTTTTTTTTTTTGTATTTTTGATGGTATTTTGTCATTAATTTCTATATATGTAACTTATATTATGTTTGTAAATTATGTATGTATTTGTACTGTTTGCCTTCACATAAAATTTAGCTTATTATTACTCTGTCTAATCATAAATATGTACTGTCATTGACCTTTTTTTCTGTGCAGGCTTTCTCCTAATTGCAGTATGTTGTCCTTCAATTATATGGGGAAGTGATCTTTCAGTGTACAGAGATTACAAGGGCAAGAAGATATCTTCAACAACAGTAGCTGGAGAAGAAGAAGCATCAACAGATACGTTAAAACATATCTACAGTTCAGAAAACCTGGATGAGCTTACAACTGTTTTTGATTCCAAACATAAATCTACTATTACAAAATTAAATAAGAACACATTCAATCTTTCTTCTCCTCAGCCTTTGACAAATTCTTATCCTAAAGAAAATGAAGGAAAACTTCATAAGTTATCAGAAGATCTTAATGGTGAGAAAGATGGTGAATTGTTTGCAAAGAAGGTTACAATAAAATATAATGAGGAAACATCATCTCCAGCTTTAAATTCTAATTTGCATGTGTCATCATCATCATCATTGCCATTAATCAATAAAAAGTATAATAAGAACTTTGATTATAAAAATGATGAATTAACATCTAATGGAGGTACTAAAACTGTAAAAGGCGAGTCATCATATGAATATCCATCAAAATCAATTTCTCACATCAATGGTAACGTTGATGATGGAAATACAGAAGAGCCTGATTTACACTCATCTACACCTAAAACTCTGCTGGATTATAAGAACTTAGAGTTAAAAAGTTCAGAACTGAAAAAGAAAAATTCAAAGAAAGAAACTTCTGTGGATAATGATGAAGTTGTTGAAAAAATAACATCAATGAAAACAGATAAATCATTTAAGGATCAAGTTTTTAAAACTGATAAATTGCACATTAAAGATCATTATATGACTACTTTAAAGACACCAACATCAACAACAGCAATAATTCCAGATGCACTTGACGATAATTATAGTACAATAAATATTAGTGTTATAGGTAATGATAAGACTGTTAAAAATATTAGTGTAAATAATGAATCCGGATCAAACTTATTAGAAGTAGAATTGATAAGTAGTAGTAGTGAAGTATCTAAAAATCCTAAAAATGAAGGTGTAAGTAATACCCCACAAAGTGTTAATTCTGTAATTATTAAAAACAGTGTTACTGCAGAAAATATAGAGTCGCTAAATAGAACACCCACAATAAAATATTCATTAAAAGAATCAGGCCAAAATATTATCAATAGAACAGCAGAATCAATTTCTTTGCGCGGTAGTGAAACTTCCTATGATAAATCCACTAAAGAACCAAGCAGTAATGTACCACTAAAATTAGATGAATCTAAAAATACAATACCGATATTAAAATGGGAGCAATCAACAGAACCAACTTTATACATAAGCACAAAGTCTACTAAAGTTCCTGTAACTGATGTTTTGTCTTTAAAGAATAGTACAAATGAAGATATTAATGACATTAAGAAAAAAATCATTCCTACTAAAAAACAACAGATTTCATTATCTTCACAGTTACTACCAGTTAATGATTCAAATGGTGTAAAGGATATAGAAACTACTACATCCACTGCAGTAAATGTAATTCCTAGACTAAATATTGCTTTAAAAAATAAATTAAGTTCTACAGTGCGAATGAAAAGTTTACCGACATCTACACCCTCTGGTTTATCGTCAGTCTGGTATCAAATGCAGACATTATTACCGACTATTGAAAATTATACGAGTACATCAGAGGCCTCTACTTCAAATGTTAAGATGTCAACAGAAATGAACACATCAGATATATATACTACAGAACTTACCACTGTAGTATCAAATGATAATTTAACTAAGCCAATTACAGTATTTAATACAAAAAAAAGACCCCCAATTGTTAAGACGTCTACAGAAATGAACACATCAGATAAATATACAGAACTTACCACTGTAGTATCAAATGATAATTTAACTAAGCCAATTACAGGATTTAGTATGAAAAAAAGACCCCCAAAGTTAAGCTATTTAACTACAATAACAACACCAACAGTCATGGAGTCAGAAATAAATCCGACCATTACTCCTTCAGTTTTACCAACAAAAACTAGCAATTACAGTGATAGCAGTTTTAGATCTTCGAGAAGACCTTCATCAATCAATAACATTTCAGTGCATAATTTTAACAGGACTGTTAGTCACTCTACAACAGAAACAGTCGCAAATATTAAACCATTTATTCAGTGGTCAACTCATTTGCAGAAATTAAATGTAGATATATCAGCAAATCAAACTACTACCACTGCCATATATTCTGATCCAACCACTACAGAAACTGGTAAGTCCTCATTTACTAATTACTTATATAAATGATTAATTGAAAACATTTCACTAAGAAAATTAGCTCAGACATAGGTAAAGAGAATTTAACTTTCAAAAAAACTTTAAAAATTGTACTCTAGTTTATTTAAGAGGTTTTTCTATTTTTATCAGTGGTACACCATAGATATAAAAATTCAAATAAATTATATTGTTTTCAGTGATAAAGTACGTGACTAAATTATGTATTTAAATGATATTAAAATTATAAAATGATGGACTGGAACAAACGTTTAGATGGAAGCATGTACACTAAAAAGCAAAACTTTAGTCTTGAAAAAATTACATGTAATGTTAATAATTCATCAGTTATACTTTTTTGAATTGCTTAAAATTTAAAGATTCTCTTTACACTATATTTCATAAAGTATGTGGAAATGTTTTTTTACATATCTATCATTGATAAAGTCTCAAATGCAAGAGATATTTTCAGGTTAAAATAAAAAATGTTGTAATGAATGAATGTAAGTGTAGATTTTGTAAATTAAGTTTATATTTTTTAAGTAATTTAAGTATACCTCAATAACAAGTAAAATTTCATTTATCAACTGCACAAGCGTGATTGAACATTTACCCTTATTCAAAAAGTCTGGTCCTTTGTATAATACTTCACGCCCAAACAGTAAATAAATATTGTTATCAAAAAATCATTCTTGCAATCTTTTATTTGATATCACCAAGTTCCTTGGTATTTTTTTATTCTGAAATTATCAGTTTTTTTCAAGTTTTCAAATAAGGAGGTATTTTTATGATGTATAATGATATTTTAATGTAATATAAAGCAAAACAATTTATTTCAGTTAATTGTATATACAGTGTTGTTTTTATATTTTGTATTAAAATAATAGTGACTGTCTAAATTTGTATAAATTCATTGGAACCCCTAAGTACACTTTCTGAACTGTCAGACACAACAGTAAAACTGAAATAAATATGTTTAAATGTGTTGTGTTAAAATATGTTATTTAGTTATACTTTTTTTTATTTTAAATACTTATTGTTGAACGTTTTATTTCTTAGTTTATTTTATGTTTGACTTTTTCATTTCTTTTTTTTTTTACAGAAACAGATCTACCATCAGAACATCCGACAACTGATTCTTATTTGATTGGGCTTCCCAAAAAATCAGCCGACATATTTAATTCTTGGGAGCAACCTTTATCCCCTTCCTTATCATCATCTAATAATTTAAATACAGATGAAACAACAACTGCATCAAGTTCTCCAGATTTACAACCATCAACTCCTACTACATTTTCTAATATACAGAGTTCTGTAGAAACTTCAGATCTAGTTACACCAAGCTTATTTTCTAGTTCAACATTATCCTCAGAGTTACATAATTTTCCTGATATGACAGAATCTGTAACTACAGATTTAGTACCTAGTATTGAAACAAATTTCAAAAATTCTTCTGTCATAGAAAATGCTGTTACTCCGGGTTCATCAAGCTTGTATTATACATCAGAAGATATTAATTTAAAAAATTTTTCTGAAACGACTAAGATAGTATCTGTAAATCTTTCTTCTAGTTTTCCTAATTTTACAGAAATCCCTTTGATTCATTCTACTGCAGATGTTCAAAACAGCAGCTTTGAAGATACACCCACAGTTCAAACAAATACTGAGGGTGTTGGTGTTACTACAGCGATAACTGATGAAGGCATTTCTGATATTTCACTATTATCAACAAATGAGACAAGTTCTTTATACACTTCTGAGTCAGTAATTCCATCTACAATTTCTATAATCTCATCCACAATAAATGAAAGCAGCTCAGCAATACCAGAATACAATGTATCTGATGACAATCTGATAACAAATGAAACAAAATATTTTTCTGTTACTGAAAGTGCACTAGATAATTCAGAAACTAACAGTACTGATGAATACTCACTGAACAATGTAACAGAAAGTACATTAAGCATTTTGACTTCCACTTCATTACCTTCATCTGTTTATACTATTGATTCAGCTAATAGCTCACCCCCATATGATCATGATAATTTTGCTACGATAAAAAGCATAATAAAAAACAATAATTCATTAATGATGCAGGAAATAACAACATTGCCTACAGAAACTACTAATTATGAAACTGCTACTGATGAAAACTATGATCCAGAAGATAATGACGATTTAAGTAACGTTTCTGATCATCATGTAAGTAAAATAAATCAACAGCCTTCAACTGTTTCTAGTACTGAACATGTTGCATTACCTCCAGTAAATCCAACTTACAGTGACAGTAATACTGATTTAGATGAAGAAGATGAAAACTTTAAGAATGAGTCATACAATACAGAAATTCATCAAATTAAAATTGATGATTTAACGACTGAATTCTCAAAATCAAATCCTGAGTCAACAACTTTAACTGTAGTCAATGTGGCTATCTTAGTTAACAACAGCAGTGTTAATAATACTGCTTCAGAAAATCCTAGTCATGAAGGTGTTACAACCGTTCCAGTGAAGAATGTCAGTTCCAGTGTTTCTGATGCAGTTTTCAGTATGCCTGATATCGAAACTACAACACTTCTAACTCAAACTCAAGAAGAGGAGACAACATTTATTCAGTGTTAGTATTTTTTACATTTGCATTCCATGTGTAGAAATATTGTGATTTTGTAGGCAATTTCAATATCAATGAAGTATCTTATTGATATACAATTTTCTATTACTCAATAATTAATTTGCTATTCAGAAAAAAAATTATTTCATCAAAATATATGCTAGAAGAAATAATGTGAAAATTAAGTTTTACTGTTAAATCTTTAGAAGATTGAAATTTGTTTTTTTCTATTTACAAAATTTGGACATTTATGTAAAATGAACTTTTAAGTTAACCTCTGTTCCTTAAAAAGCATGCTTTATCATGTTAAAGAAGCGCAAAAAATAACTTACAAAATTTTAATTTAATATTGTATCTCCAGTATCCAGCTAAAACATTTTTACACTTTAAAAGATTGACTACTACATTAACAATTTCCTGGAACATGAAATGTATCCAGGAAGTACAATGCTGCATAACTATACAAAATGTAATGTAAAGTAACGCAATAATTTTTATGAAACCCACTAAATTCTTTGAAAAATGATTTGATGAATCAAATTATTCTTTATTCTTCTTAAAGTTATCAGTCCATATACGAATATTTTACTTCATCTTTTTAAGTTAAGATATTTAAAACCTATTGTTTTCACTAATTTATAAACTAAAATTAAAAAAGTTCTTTCTACCAAATAATCATTCCACAGATAACAAAGATGGCGCTTCAGTACCAATGTCTCCTAAGTGGACGATTAATGATGTACCAGAACACTTGGTACTTAAAGTAGATACTTCATGGGCAGAAATGTGCCATTCTGAAGAGAATTTAAAAAGAGGCATTATTCGACTGTTCAAAAATGGAACTGGCAGGTAATTACGCACTTTATTGAAGTAAAATTGTTTATGATTGCATTTAATGGTTAATTTCCTTTCGGAAAATGTTTTATCTGTTAATATGTGCAGTAAATATGATTCCTTCTTGTAAATCATATAGCTTCTGTTTTGTATGCAATGAGGTTTTAGAAATGTTTTACCTTAAGTTGAGTACTATGTTGTTAGTACATGTTTATAAAACAAATTCACATCAAAATTGTATAGTAAATGTAAAAAAAATTATATTCCGAAAAATTCTCTAGTGTACTGTTTAGTTTTCTGGTTATGGACTTAAAGAAGATAAATGATTCTGCTGGCTTCTTTAATCTGACCTAAAAAAATGCCATGTTAGAACACAAAAGGTAGTTCTCATTACTGTACATCAGTATTTCTGAACACAGAAACAAAAAACACATCATATATTCATGTGTACTTTTCCTCCACTCCTATAGAATGCTATCATATTGATCACAAAAATTACAAGTGTTATTATTGGCTAGAAATCTTGCAGTGTAGTATCAGAATTTAAGAAATAAAGATACTCTAAACCAGTGTCAACTGCTTGAAGTTTTTTTAGATTAAATTTTCATTACAGTTTAAGGATAAAATATGTTTTATATCAATATCGTGTGTATAATACATATTTATGTGCAGATGTATTGCCCAACACATGCCCAGTTATATTAGAGTAACTTTATTGTTAGGAAGAAATACCTCTTAGTAATAAGTTAGGTTATAACTCAATTAATACATACCATTTTTAACTGAGTATGTTACCACATTAGTAATAACTTACACTTTGTAGAGCCATTCTTCATTACTTTTAAAATGATTTTGAACTAAAATTGTGACCTATTACAATTGAAGTTTGTACTCATTATTTAAAAGTAGTAGCCAAAACACAGCTTTTACTTCATTCTCAAAAATATTGGTAGTATTTAAAAAAATATATAAATAAAATAAAAAAATTATCATTATAGTTAATGAATACTTAACTGATGTTAATTCCATTTGTGTATTTGAATTTTTGTGTGTTTATTATTCCAGTCCCATGAAATAACATTAAATAGCTCCCATCATATTGAACAGAAGCTTTGAACCCACACAATACCTATGATAGCTTTAACTGATATAACTGAAGAAATATTCCAAAAATTTTAATTTTTTCTGCATAAAAATATGAAACATGGTCCTGAATTCCATATTAATGGTATATTTTTTTAGGTTCAGGACAATTATTAATTCTAAACAATTTTATTTACAATGTCTTCAAATTAGTACAATATTTCATATGTGAAAATGACAAATGACTTTTCAGGTACAACTTTTGAATCCTTTTTTATACCTTAGTTGTCCTGGAATTTGTTTTTTTTTATATATACGATTAAAAATAGTAAATATAATTGATTCTAAAGGAGTTTAGCGAGTAATAATAAATAATTTAAATAGCAATTAACTCTAAAGAAACAGAGGATTTGGATAATAATTACCAATTAAATATTGGAGTGCATTTTACAGTGAAGTTTGTTCATATATCATTTCTAAACGCTAAAGACCAGTTGGTAAATTTTTTATTCATATCAGTTATATGGAACCATAAACTATTAAATTTTCAACACCTTTAATGAATATATCACCCTTCTACATACCTTTATGAACCAGTTCTTGTAATATAACACAAATTTTTAAATATGTGTTCTATGAAAATTACTTATAGAGGTGTGTGAATGTTTTTGTGCATTGGTGGGAATAGTTATCTTTTTACTATTCTGTTCCTTTACTCAATTCAGCAACTTATTTAACTCGCACATTAAATAAATATTTAAACAGAATGAATTTCATTAATCTTCTACTTTATTGTTTATCAGATATACTTAGTTTATGCATTTCATTTAATCTATAACTGATTTGTTTAAGCAATGTAAGCTATATCTTAAATATACTGCACTTATGTTAAGGTGAATTAAATAAATTGTTGAATTCAAAGTATAAACTAATGAATTTAGTTTATTACCCCAGTAAACTGAAAGTGTATAAGTTAATTTTTAAAAACTTTATTTATTGAATTACAATTTTTGGTAAACTTTTCTGGAGTAAATCTTGTATCACATGTGGCTTCACAAACAGTTTTTTGGTGACACCTTGCATGATTTATAAATATTTTACCCCTTTAGAAGAACATTTCATTTCAGTTTTCTCCAATCCTAATGCAACAAAGATTTCCTAGTGGAAGTCAAAAATTCTCTTTGATTATAACTAGTGAGCCTAATCTACATGGATTATATTCTTTGTAATCAAGAAGTTTTAGCAAAGCTGTTGTATTTTTGTCACTGGTCTAGTCTGTTTTGATTTTGTTGAGTCATGTCTACAAGGATGAAGTTAGCGAGTGTTCAATAAGGAAATTAGAAAAAATCCATACACTTAAGTAATTTTGATTCTTAGAGTGTCCTTTGATTGATTGGAAGTGCAATAATAATTGCACTTAATTGTAATTGTGGTAACTTACAATTTCAAAATGTAAAAGGAAGTTTTAGAATATAAATTGATTAATTTTAGAACCTTATACTGTAATTAATTTTAGAATAATAGTTAAGCAGTAACTAAGCTTACTGCTTTAGTATTGCTCATTCGCATTCAAGGGCAACACACAAAACAAATTTTAAAGTAATAATATATTGACAGTCCTTTCAGTTCATATGTTGAATCTACCATTTATGTTAAATTTAATAGTTTAAATAAATTTATTTAAATTAGTCCATCAGTAAACACTGAGAGACATGATTTTGGTTGGTTCTGTTTACATTAAAAAGAAATGTTAATAAAATAAATATATAAAACAGATCATTTGAAAAATTACTGAAGAGATATATGCCACTTTAAATATCAGTAGTTATAAAACAAAACTAAATTGCCTTGAAGGACAATTTTGTATGTTGTACAGGAGTAGAATGATAATATTTATAATCCTTGAATAATTAATAGTGATAATTTTCTTCTTTTCTTTCTTTCATTAGAAGGTTTTGTCTGCTAAGTGAAAAGCTTTGTGTGTTACACTACATAGATGTATTTCATGTATACATGGCACCTTATTATCTTATTCACAGAGCTAATATAAAGAAAAGAAATAACTAAATGATATTCCTTTATCAACTATTGCTTTAAAAGCATCATACTAAAGTTTTTTTTACAAAGAAACAACTGAATGTGAATGTTGGTTAATTAATTTTTAGCACAACATATTTCTATTACTAGGTATCTTTTTTCTAAAAAAAAGATCTGAATTTAAAGCGATGTAAGAGCCAATTGCATTTATTCATATATCATTCTGCTTCAGTCATATTATTTTTTTTTTAATTTTCCACAAACATGTTTCTTTGATCATGTAAAATATGTACTTATGAATGTTTTTTATAACATAAAATTTAATTTCTCACACTATACTGTTAATGAATAAAATTCAGGAGTCTACGTAGCAACCAAATTGCCTTCCTTAACTTGACACCTGATAAGTGTTCTCAGCAACTGAAAAGCGTCAGTGTACCGATAAAGATCGAGATGATCTTCCTCAATGAGTCTGGTGGCAGTGTCAGTTCCAGCCTGAATAAAAACTTCCTAAAATTATTCAAGCTCAAACGATCAGACTTAGATTTAAGGGTAAGAAATTTTTATTTCAACTGTTTCTTTTTGTTTTTTTTACTTACTAAGTGTAACCCATTAATTTTTATACGTTTTCTCATTTATTTATTGGTAATAAATGATTAATAATTTTAATTATTGTAATAAATATGTGATCATTTAAAAAATGAGAAATTGTATCCATAATAGTCAGGTATTAGCAATTGTTGGGAGCCACAGTTACAAGTAAGTGGAATAAGAATGTTGCTGAGAGTAATTAGCATGTTTGGCTTTGTCATTGATGATTTGTTAAGATGAATTTAAAAAGAGAAAAAGTTACACAGCAATATTAAACAAATTTATTTGCTTCATTATGAAGATTAAGATTGATAAGGGCTTTTACGACCTAAAGAGATGGGAATTAATTATTCACTATCAAAGATTCTTTCCATAAAATCGACAGTGTAACACCTCTCAGTCAATTTTCCTCTGGCTTCTGGTGGCTAGCAAAATGTACTAGCAATAATTGTCTCCACAATCTTCTTCAATCACAATAGAGAAGTGGACCTCACCAAGGTCCAAAAGAGCAGTTTTGACTATATTCCTTGAAATTAAACAAGTGTGCTTAAAAAATTTGTATTTACTGACAAAACTAGTAATACAAAATTCTGAACTGTTTTGCACCAGTTGGAATTTGAGAAGTCATTTTCCAGATTTTCTATAATACAACAGCTTGTGGATTCACTGAGATAACGTCTTTCAATATCCAGCAATTCTTTGCCAAAACAATATATCTCATTTCTTTATAAATTTGATTCCTGTAACTATTTTCTATTCTGTCAAATATAAATCAAACAAAAAAATATAATTTTGCATCTTGATAGCAGCTGTAACAGCTATGACGAAGTTTTCAATTTATTATATCTATCCAGAACATTTTGGATACCACTCCATGCTAAATTAATTACAATATGAATTTATAATACCAGTTTTCTTAATCCTTTCATATCTGCATATCTTATTTTTATTTTTTTGTTAACATTGTTCTTGTAATTCATAATCATTGTTTTTACTGTGAAAAGTAATTATATAATTTTAAGTTTGCTGAATAATTTTAATGTTTAAGACCTTTGATACTTTCTTTGATACAAGACCTTAATACTAGACCTTTGATACAATACTCCAATCGGAGTATCTGAGAAGAAAAGATTAGAAGCTTTTCAAATGTGGTGCTATAGGAGAATGTTAAAAATCAGATGGGTGGATAAAGTGACAAATGAAGAGGTATTGCGGCAAATAGATGAAGAAAGAAGCATTTGGAAAAATATAGTTAAAAGAAGAGACAGACTTATAAGCCACATACTAAGGCATCCTGGAATAGTTGCTTTAATATTTGAAGGACAGGTAGAAGGAAAAAATTGTGTAGGCAGGCCACGTTTGGAATATGTAAAACAAATTGTTAGGGATGTAGGATGTAGGGGGTATACTGAAATGAAACAACTAGCACTAAATAGGGAATCTTGGAGAGCTGCATCAAACCAGTCAAATGACTGAAGACAAAAAAAAGACCTTTGATATCTTACTTATAGCCCATCGTTAGGTTAGATTTCAGCACATTTCTGTGTTTTTCTTCATTCACTTTATTTACTCATGTTTGTGATTTTTCTCTTTATTCTCTGTAGATTATAGTCAGCCATACAAAGTCTAATTAAATCTGCCTTCAAAGCTTTTATTTAAACTTTTTATAAAGACAATTTTTTATACAGTCGTGTATAAAAAAGAAATGGAAATTATTTCATGATACATTTTACTGGTGAAAATAAAAAAGAAAGTCCAAAGTTCAAATATAGGTCCTGAGATTTTTTTCTTTTTAAATTAGCAGTAAGAAAAGAATATTGCACATTTCCACTCTAACAGTATAATGACATTTGTTAAATGTTATTTGAAAAGAATGATTACTTGAAACAGTTTTACTTCATTATAAGTTTACTGGTCTAAAATGATATATTCTTGTAGAAATGGTGAAATACAATTGTACACATTTCTTAATTTAAAAATAAACAAATGTATACAAAAAAAGATCAGGTTTATTACAGATCCTTAATAAAAATCTGTATTACTTAAAAAAAGGTTACTCTAGTACATTCATAGGTGTATACTGTGCTCTCTCTCTCTCTCTCTCTCTCTCTCTCTCTCTCTCTCTCTCTCTCTCTCTCTCTCTCTCTCTCTCTCTCTCTCTCTCTCTCTCTCCTTCTTTACACACACACACACACATATCATAACTTAATTACAATTACTAATAAAACTGATTGAACCAGAGATAATATACTGTGAGATGGAATGCTTTGATAAATATAAGATGAAGAAACAGGTTAGTCTGGCTGTGTAATATTAAAGTAAAGTCATGTTTAGTAAAATCATGGTTTTTGGTATCATACTGTGATACAAATTATTCTAAACAAAACAAAAATACTTGGCTTGTTATGTAAGTTTCTTCTTCTTCTTTAGTTCACAATATTCTCATGTTTGCATTAACAAAGTGCTAGCATATTCATTTGATATTTATTAGTTTTTAAGCCACTTTTTTCAACAAAAAATTTACTGCATAATTTCAAACACTTAATTATGATGAATTGCAATTTGAATGCACTTAGTCTGATTGTCCCAGCTCTGTACTATAGAAAGTTAATGATATCAATTTGGATATAACTCAGATAATGTTTACTGGTTGGTTGGTTTAGTGAAAAAAAGTGCTTATGACTTTTTGTTAAATTTATTTATTAAACATTTTGAATAAGATTATCTGCACATGAAGGAACACAAATAGACAAAAAAATTATTCCTGTATATGGGTTAAATTTCTGAGTAACTCACATTTTTCACAGTCAGTGGGTTAAGTATATAGCCAAATAAACATGTTCAGTTTATTTTGAGTTTGTTAAATAAACTGTTTTTACATCAAATTAAGGTATTTTTAAATTTAATTTTGTTTTAAGCGTTGAGATATTGGTTTTTGTGTTATAATTTAGGTTTAACATACTTGATCACATACTTCAAAATCTCATACATGTTTCATTTAAAAATATAAAATTTTATAACACACTAAACATAATTTTAAAATAAAGCAGAGTTTAATAATTTACTTTAATGATAACATTTTTAGTTATCATTAAAGTAACTGAAAGATACTTCATCTTCAGTGACTGGTGCTGCTGTTGTCGTTCTGACATCAGCTGATACTACTGTTGGCATGTATTACTAATAGGCAGACACATGTTTAAGATGTAGCTAAAAAATTTGTAGTAGATTTGAATTATCTATAGTTTAGTATATTTTATAACATTCAATTGTGTTAAGACATCCTTATTGGGTATGTATAAAATAATAATTTATAATCAATGATGATTAATTTTTCATTTGTGTCTATAAGATGGTTGATAACATTTTTATGGGAGGTGCTGTTAACAACACTATTATTAGTAACTCCATTAAAGAAGGTGCAGTTGGTTAGCCATAAAAGTTTCTCTAGAAAAAACTTCTAGTATTGAAAGCAAATGTTTAAACATTTCAAAGTGTTGTCCAGATTTCATCATGCTGTACAACAAAGAATAGCAAACTAGAAACAAAAGGATGTACAGAGGTTTTATCATTTGTTTGTTTTGTTAACTATCATATTTGCCTGATTTAATATTTACATTTTAGATATCAGGGAGGTATCACTTTTTATTTGTAAGCAAATCACTGAGAAATAGTGTTTGAATGGCATTTCTTAAAATTTATCTTGGATGTTATAAATGGTATTTTAGCATATAAATTTAGATTAAACTAATATGTAGATTGCTTTTGAGTAAATATATAGAAGTCATAAAATTCACTTTGTGAAATGTTATGAATATTTTATCTTTATTATCAATATTATAAGATTTGATATACATGTTTATACAAAAACAACAAAGTTGATATTTTTACTGGGAAATAAGCAGTTAAATTTTTTAGTTTAGTGTTGCATACAACAGAATTTTGTAACCCCTTAAAAAAAATATGAAAATTATTTTTTTAAGAAAGATCTAATCCAGTTTAGTTTATACTTACAAAAATTCATATGATTTTATCTAGAGGTAATAATAAAAAAAATTAATGCCAACATTACAGCCAATCTTATAATTTATAAACAATATAGATGATGGTGAAATTGTTATGAGAATAAAAATAAGTGCAAATAAATTAGATAGTAGTAAATAAGTGAATATTATATTGTTTAGTATATAATATTAAACTGCAAATATCTGTAGCAGAACATTTTCTGCTAAATGTGTGAAGGTTTATATGTATATGCAAGTAAAACAGAATCAGTATTGTTAACATTCTGAATATTTAACAATATTTCAGAACTGTTACTTATTTTTTATGCCAAATATTAGAAAAATAACTCAGTTAAGAAAATTTAAGTAAGCATATTTATATTTTAAAGCATTTATTTCTCTATTTATAAATATTACAATTTAATTACTATTTTATTTTTTCTGCATGTAATAAACAGACTAATAATTTTCCTTAATAATGGGGATTATCATTAAACAATGCAAAGCAGAATAATTCTGCCCTCTCTTTTAGAGTTTAATGTTTTCCAAGACGTAGATCTGTTGTTTTTAGCCTAGAGGATAACATAGATAAATTTATGAATTAAAATAAAAATAGTATTTTTTTTTACTTCACAAATCAATCAGGTTCAAGATGTCCAGTTAATGCGTCGCCATCAAATTCAAGATCAAAAAATCGATCCTAATGATGATATGAGCAATACAACAGCTGTTGCGGCTATTGCAATTTTTTGTGTCGCCATTGTTTGTCTTTTGCTCTTAGGAATATTGTTGGTATGTACTAAGTTTTTTTTTCTTTTATACAGATATTTTTACTTAACTGTTATATGTAATTAGGAAAGATTAACTTTATTATGGGTTACATAAGATAAATTATTAAGTCACTAAACCTATATTTTAACTTTTCTGACTATATCCGTATTGCTGCTGCAGCAGCATAACTATTAAGGGAAGTTATATAGCAATCAGGAAGAATTTTGAGAATTAGGTTTATCACACAAATTTTGATATTTTAAGAACATCTTAGTCCAAAAGACACAAAAAGATTAATAGAAATTTCCAGAAAATGTATGGATATATTTACTTTCATGTGTTGCCCTATATTTTGATTAATATCTCTGGACGGGCTGAACATAAATTCTTTGAAAATGGCTCAATTTTTTTTTATAGATGGAGCACTGATGGTATTAAATTTTGAATAAAATAAAAAAAAAGAGAATAGTTAGTTTTTGCAATTTTGAATTTTTTTACATTTTATATAGTATCCGTAGAAAACTGAGCTTTAGAATGATGAAAATTAAAGTTATTTCAAATGCTAAACTTTGAGTCAATGAGATTTAGGGATGAGGGAATATTCAACAATATTTCTAAAGAATTTTTGCCTCATGTCTCAAAAAAATTGTTAAAAACAAGGTGAAATTTGTCACAAATCCTTGCCTCTATATATATATATCCTAGCATTGACCTGATTTTTGACTTCATTGAATAAGGGGGCACCACAGTACCCAATAACCATATCCTTTTATTTTAAACAACCAAATTGGCCAGCTTACTGAAGTAAATAATTACTTCAGTAAATAAAAATTG
The DNA here is from genome assembly GCF_047948215.1 of Lycorma delicatula. NCBI lineage: Eukaryota > Metazoa > Arthropoda > Insecta > Hemiptera > Fulgoridae > Lycorma > Lycorma delicatula. The sequence continues at coordinate 342,363,496 of NC_134455.1, forward strand.
AAACTGCAAAAAACAAGAGGCTAAATGAGATCCATACTTAAAATATAGGAACATTTAAAAAAAAAGGTATCCCACAGAACCTGGCTTTATTAAACTTTTTTTAAAGTTTTTTATAATTTCTGATACTTTATCTGTTTTCCAAGTTTTGACTTATTAAAAACATTTATGAGGTAGCTATGGAACAAATGAAATCCAAACTTTTTACTCAAAATTTTATTTTTTTTAGCAGTTTTACTCCAAATGCAGAATAATTTTAATAAAATAAATAAATTATGATAACAAAATCATTTGGTCAAGTGGGTCAACCAGGATCCAAAATTTTTTACTAAGAATTTTTATTTTTTTCTTCAATTATACTTTCAATACTGCAATATTTTCAAGGTAAAAACATCATTTGACCAAGGTCAGACTGGACCCAAATTTTTTTACTGAGCATTTTGATCTTTTTTGCAATTGTACTCTAAATATTGCATAATTAAATCATTAGTATTTAAAAACTTTATTGCATATTTGAAATAGAAATCTGTCAAGAGCAATGCCAGGAAAGTTATGCAACCCTTTGCCACTTTTTTAACTGCTTTTACTTTTTTTTTGAGTACTTTTATTTTAAACGCTCTTACTTTTTTAACATATTTTTTTATATTCCTTGAGCAAAAACCCTAATGTGACTATGTAGTCACATTAAGGTTTCTGAACATGTGTTCATTTTTAAAACACAGAAGTGTTTCAATACTGTAATTAACAGAAGTGTTTCAATACTGCAATTAAGTGCTTTAGTACTGCAGTTGCAGTATTTCAGTACTTTATTGCAGTGTTTTAATATTGCAATTAGCAGGAAAATTTTAAGTCCTGATTAAAAGATATAAAGCCCTCAGTAAAGATGAAACTTTTATAATATAGAAGCAGATAGCATTTCAGTTATGTTATAAAGAAGAAATCAAAGAAGGAATTTCAATGAATGAATTGTATATCATATTGCTGAAGGTAATTTTTTTCTTAGTCTTTCGGAATACAATTTGACAATGGTACAAATTTTTTAATGAACAAACTTCTGAAACAAATTATACTGATAGACAAAAAATATTTTTTTTTAATGTTTCTCTAAGTGTAACACCATTTTTTGAATTGTTTTCTTGCATTCATTACAGATCTGTAAATACAATTTTTCTATCACAATAGTTTTAAATAAATTACACTTCAAAAAAATTTAAGGAGAAATATAGTTAAAATCTGTAAGATTTATAATTTTGCATGACCATACCTGTGTTAGATTGATTTTGCTGATCTTTTCTTTTATAAATAGCCTCAGGCACATCCCAAATTAATGTCCAACAGTAATCAGCTAGCATGTTAGTATTCCATTTTCCTTTATAGCGGCTTTCCATCACCAAAATATCTTGGTGAAACATTCACCGTGTTCATCATTTACATCTCCAAGGTTGTCCAGGAAAAAATCCAGATGTGAGTGGAGGAAATGTATTTTCAAAGACATTACATCCCATAGCTGTGTATGAAGTAAGAAATTGATGAACAATATCATGGTAATTGTCGGATTTTTGTTTGCCAAAAAACCAACTCTCTTATTTGAGGACCAACAAATATTCCTTCTTTAATTTTCCCTTCACTTACATTCGGAAATTTCTGCCTGATGTACAAAAATCCGGGACTATCCTTCTTCATTGCTTTTACAAAATGTTTCATTACTCCTAGCTTGATATGGAGAGGGGGTAAAAATATTTTTTGGGTTCAACTAAGGGCTCACGAATAATATTTTTCCCATTTGGAGTTAAGTTGTCTTGTTTCTTCCACTCTTTGGTAACATAATGTTTATCCCTAGCTCGGCTGTCACATTCACAAAGAAAACACATGTACTTAGTATAGCCTAACGGTATGCCTAACAAAATAGTTATAACTTTCAAATCACTACAAATGTTCCAGCTATGTTTTTTATAATTTATTTTTTCAAGAACGTCTTTCATCACATCGTATGTCTCTTTCAAAATAAAAACCAAAAGCGATTGGTATCAAAGAATATTTGTTACTGTTGTGTTGTAAAACCACTTTTAAACTATACTTTGACGAATCTATTAAAAGGGGCCAGTCCTCAGGTTTATAAACTTGTCCTAAGTGCAACATAAGTTCATCAACATTTGTGCAATTAACCAAATTATTTTCATCAATAAAGTACTCAGAAAGTTCTTTTTGTCAGCTTCGAAAGCCCAAAATTTTTGTGTTCTTTGAAGTAAATTCCAATCTTGCAGTCTTGATGGTAACAGTTCAGCTTGATTTTTTGATAAATTTAAACCCCTAACCAAGTCATTTAATTCAGCTTGTGATATAAGATGTGGCTTATTGGAAGATAATTCAAAATCAAAATTATTGTTGTCTTCTTCAGTACTGCCTGATTCTTCATCACTGCTTTCGAAACATACATTCACAGGTGGCTCAGGAACTGGAATAATTTCACTGTGAGGTACAGGCTTGATTGCAGATTGCAATGAAGGGTATTTTACAGTATATTTAGATTTTTTAGAAATTTCAGACACACTTGTTAAACAAAAGTAACAATTGGTTACATGACCTTAGGTTCATGCCAAACCATAGGTATACCAAATGGCAAAGCCTTCCATGTACCTATGTCCACGGTATTGTTTTGTATATTTAAGAAGATAGCTGAAAGCCATCCTCTTAAATATACAGAACAATTAGTGCGTACTATATGAGGAGCCCACATCTTATCCTGATCACCAATTTTACACTGAAAGTACAAATAGGGGTTCGTGCTTCCGCGAACTCGGTTAGCTAGTTCAGAGGAATATGATGTAGGACATTCAAGCTGTCTGGACAAGGTCTACAGCAAAGGCAAAAGCTGAGTTAATAAATTATCGATGTAAACATCCGAGGCATTTACATTGGTGGCATCCCAACGAGGCCAGGCTTATTTCTATAAGATGTAAAAAGTCAGAGGATGATAGACAACTCTCGTTAAAGCCCAACAGGGAAACGCCGGGGGGGGGGGGGGGGACCAGAACGTCACTAGGCCGGTGTCTTCCCCTACAGGATTGGGATGAAAGTACAAATGATATGCTTTTTTAATTAAAGATGTAATGTTTTTTCTATTTGATTTTATGGTAAACTCACCAGATACATAACAAAAGGCATCCACATCAGTTACACAATTTTGAAGCATTATGACACTGCACTGTTAACAAACTTAAGACAGCAATAAGACTGAACAAAATTAATTCAATCCTAATTCCAGTGCTTAACACAACCAACACAGCTATGTTTTCCGCTACATGTTTTGACCTGCAAAGACATGATTGATTAATCTTTTACATGAAGGGTCACTCTTCAGTAATTTATATGATGTCATAATATGTGACTATGACATGATTTAATTCTTTATCTAGTATTGTTTATTTATAGCTTACAAATTATGTTAACAAAGTTAAATAATAAAAATGAGCTAACAAAATACAATAAAGGAACTTAAAATGCTAACTATACGTGAAAAATGAAAACAATCCTTTAATTAAAATTTAAAAATTTTTCAAATATAGTGGGTGATAGAAAAATCTGAGTTCATGTTCATTTTCAGCATCAAAAAACAGATTAAAATCATGTATCACATGTTGGCAAACAAAAATTATGATTATCAGTGTTATTATTATTATTATATAGAATAGGCTATTTCTGAACTTTAATTTGTACTGAAATGTTATTTTTAAAGGAAATACTCAAGATTCTTTGAAAACCAATAACCCATTAAAAATTATACTGCATCTGAAATTATTAAACAAATGTTTATCTTGTACAAACATTTGTACAAGAATGTGGTCAGTAGTTGGAAGATTTAATTGCCATGATTATATTTGTTAAAATTTGTGTAATTTTTTAAGCTCATTACAGTTTTTTTGAGTACTTTAATGAATAGGCAATTTCTACTAACATACTGATTAAATTATAGTAATGTTTAATTTTTTTAACTCCTATCTATATAAAAATCGTTAAAATAGAAAGTCAAAACAGATTTATTTAACATCCCAGTGGTTGTCCCAATGCAGTAAGATGTAAGAATGAAATAATTTGTAAATATTATATTTAAAAACTGAAAAATGTAAACAATAATTAACCTATGCTGTTTTGGAATAGTTGGTAGATGTGTGTGAATAATAGAAACCCCTATTTAGAATCAATTATTCAAACTTGTTAGAATAATGGGAAGAAATGAATTCACAGCATAACAAGCAGTTGAATGCTTCAAAAAACAGCAATACTTCTTTATGTGGAATCAGTTTGCATAAAACCAATAAATTTCATTGACTGACTGCATTAGAATGAAAGACCAAACTTGTCACTTTTCAAAGACATAATGCGAAGAACATATACCAAGGTGAGAAAACTATATTTTTTTTAAATCCAGTTTCTTGGTTTTTTTTATAAATCTTTGGCTGAATGTGATCGGTAGTTGGAAAATTTAATAGCCTGATTACTGTATTTGTTAAATTTGTGTATTTTTTAAGTCATTACAATTTTTTGAATACTTCATTTATTTAATAGGTGATTTCTATTGATATACTGATTAAATTATAGTGACGTTTCATTTTTTAAACTCCTATCTATATAAAAATCTTTAAAATAGAAAGTCAAAGCAGATTTATTTTACATACCAATGGTTTCTATTTTTGAAAGGTTTATTGACATTGTTTATTTGACCAAATAGATTCTCTGCCATCTGTGGACTCTTTTCTGTATGCTTTCCCAAATTTGTGTAATCAGCTCTTCCTTACATAAATACTTTCACTGTTAGGTTATGAATGTATTTGTGGATTTACATTCACTCTGTTTATGCAAGTCGAGCATCATTTTTCATCTCATTGAGAAGTGTAAAATTTTGTTATTGAGATTGACCCATTATTAAACAGTACTTATACTGAGTATTATACAAAAGAACAATTATTTTTATCTCTAGCAACATTTTTTAATATTATATTTTTTAAACACTTGTACCCTGTTAGTATGTAGTCAAATATATGAATCTATTCTTAATTTCAGGTTATACTACGTAAACGTCAGAAGGGTTTTAATTATGGACAACGCTGTACACCAGTATCTTTGGATGATTACAGCCTTGATAATATTTCTGTGAACAATAGTGTACGACGTAAAAATGCTATTCGTGCTTCAAAACGATCATATGGGAACCCTGCTTTTGATGATCCAGTAAGAGCATATTATTTTACTTTAATATTTATAAGTATTTATTATGTTCAGATGGATGCTGTGAATAAGAAAATCATTATGCAATTTTTCATTGTGTTAAAAAGTTCAATATTTTATTTTTTTTGTGTGTGATCAGATCATGGTGCTAACAGACAAAAAATAAATCTCTTTGTTACTTACAATGTCAATTGTGGTTTTATATTTTATTAATGTTACAAGTGATACAGTCCACTCAAAGCAGCGATAGACTATGAAATATACACCACATGTAAAAAACACAGAGCACAATTACTGGAAAACAAAACAGATAATCTTACAGAAGATGAAATCAATGACCTTGTTATTAATGTTAATTCTTCTGGTATTACCAACTTCAGAGAATTTAGTGACTCTAATTAAGCATGTCATATGAGTAGCAACAATGGTTTTAACTTTTTCAGTGGACCTTCAGAATCAATACATCTTCTAATACTAATAGGAGCTACCACTACCATGCTGTAGTTGAGACCCAACTGCCACTGAGGGGAAGCCCAGTCTGATTTCAATGGATGAGCCGCAATTTCCCAACTACAGCCAAGTCAACTTCACCGGAGACCAGCTTCCGACCTAACAATTCTTCTCAGAGCAAATGACAAAAACAGCTCTTTTCAGGACTTCCACAAGGTTATAAATTACAACAAGCCGTCGAAGCCAATCGACACGACAACAGCCCTTCTGAAGGTTACTACAAGGTTATACAGTGCCATGTGCTGTCAAAGCCATTCAGCGACAAAACAAACCCATGCACCATCATTTTTATAGAGAATGATTTTGGCAGTATTTGTTCAGCTATAAATAGTAGATTATTCAAATTTATTTAATTATCTATTTATTTTGGCAGTATTTGTTAAGTTTTTTTTTCTAAAATCATATCAAAACAGAAGACACATATTATTGGTAGAAAATCTACAGATGCAAAGCAAATGTCTAAATCGCGTTTACATGAGATTATGAAGAGCATGAAGATCTATTTTATGGTGCTATACAATATAGGAAAGCCACTTTAAAGTTCAAATCTGCTTTTGAATATGATCCTCATTTGGACTATATTAATAATAAAGATTTACAAATTGGTGCAATGATTAAAATATGCAATCATTGTTTTGCAAAAAAATAGAAAGATGAAGCTCCTGTCATGTGTTGTTCTGGTAGGAAAGTTTCACTTCCTATACGTAATGAGTTACCAGAACCAATCAACAGTAGTTTTAGGATCTCATCCTTTGTCAAAACATTTCAAAATAATGTTGAAAAATACAACACTTTATTCCAGATGACTTCTTTCAGTGCTAAACAAATTATAGAAGGGAATTTTATGCCTACATTTAAAATTCAAGGTCAGGTTTACCATCGCGTAGAAAGTTTAACAGTACCTGGTGTCAATCACCAATTTTTACAAATTTGCTGCCTTTGTGATTCTGATCAAAAATCTCTTTGTACTGATATTGTTCCAAACTTGAAAAAGGAACTAATAACAGCACTCCAGCAAGTTTTGCTGGAACATAATAATTTGATCAGTTTAAATGCAATATTGACAACACACCTTCGGGTAACGCAGAAAATTTTTAATTAATAATTCATGCTGATCACGTACCTGTTAATCAGTATAGGGGTCACTATAATGCTTCAACTACTAATGAAGTTGCTGTTTTACTGGTCAATGAAGATAAAGGACCTAGAGATATAATCTTAAGTTGTCATGATGGTCAAATGCAACGTTTGTGTGATACAATATTCTCTTATTTTTGAAGGGTGAAGATGGTTATCATCTGACTATTCCACTAAATAATAATGAACAAAATAAAGCAGCTTCCTGTGTGCAATTTTATGCTTATCAAGTTATGGTTTGAGATAACATTGACAATTTTTTACATTATTACAAAAACTTATTTAATATTGTGTTGATATGATTGCCAAAATGATCACTGAAAGATTAACCTTTACTCATAATAACAAAAAAAAATTACATGCTGATAATTACATTCATGTTCAAGATACTGTGCAACAAGACACAAATGTTAATGCTATCAGCATGAGTCAAAGTGTTATACTTCCCTCATCTTTCACTGGTTCACCACAATATATGCATGAGAAATCTCAAGATGCTATGACATGCATGTGTAAACATGGACTTCCAGATTTATTTATAACTTTTATGTGTAATCCTGAATGGACAGAAATAAAAAATAATGAACTATTCACTGGTCAAAAATTTACTGATAGATACAATATTATATCCAGAGTTTTCCATTTGAAAATGAAAAACTCCTAGACCTTATTAACAAAAAATACGTTTTTTGGTTCGGTCAACTGCTATGCGCTAATTGTCAAGTGGCAAAAACGAGGCTTACCTCATTGTTACATATTGGTATAGTTAGTAACTAAAATGCAACCTGATGAAATTGATCTTATCATATCTGCTGAACTCCCTGATAAAAATGTTGACCCATTATTATATGACATTGTTTCTAAGCATATGTGTCATGGACTGTGTGGTGATATAAATAGGTCATCACCATGCATGATAAATGAAAAATGTTCAAAAACGTATCCTCGAATGTACATTTGTATACTCAAACTGCAGATAACGGTTACCAACTTATCGTACGAGAAGTCCAGAGGATGGAGGTCGTACGACAACTTTAAACATGCAAGGTAACATAATTGATATTGATAAGAAATGGATCATTCCACATCATCCACTATTGTCGCGCTGCATTAATGCCCACATAAATGTTGAATTTTGCAACTCCGAGCAAGCGATTCGATATATCTGCAAATATATTACCAAAGTTTCAGATCAAGCAACTTTTTCAGTTGAAAATCAAAGGAGATGAATTGAATCAGTACATTAATGGTAGATATATATGTACATCTGATGTCGATTGGCAATTTTTTGACTTTCCAATATATCTACATTATCCCACGATTGTTCACTTAGTGGTTCACTTAGAAAACTATCAACGTATTTATTTCACAGAACAAAATCTGCAACAAATCCTTAAAAGGCCACGGAAGACCACTCTTATTGTTTTTTTTTTTTGAGCTTTGTTAGTCCAATGGCTTTGCTAAGACACTGTTATATCCTAACATTTCTAGTTACAATACCTATAATAATAAGTTTAGCAGAAGAAAGCGTAGAACTGACATCGAAGGATTTCCTGAAATCAAAAAGGATGGTGCTCTGAGTAGAGAATATACAATTCATCCAAAGTGAATGCTTTCATCTGTGTATGTTATTGCATAATGTTAAAGGACCTACATGTTTTGATTACTTGAAAACTGTTGTTGGTGTGCTACACCAAACATATAAAACTGTTTGCACTGCATTTGGCTTATTGGAAAATGATAATCACTGGAAAGACATGCTTGCTGTTGCTTCTATGTGTCAGCTCATATTGAAGCCATTGATTGAACCCTTCAAGGTATTAGATTATGCGGTAAATTAATGGGTGATATAACTTTTGTGTTTGCTGGAGACTTTCAGCAAACATTGCCTGTCATCACAAGAGGAACTAGAGCTGATGTTGTTCAGGCATGCCTTAAATCATACCCTATGGAAATTTGTCCTCACTATTAACTTAAGAACTAATATGAGAGTTCATATTGGGGATGACAATGCTAACTTTCCCTTACAACTACTAAACATTGGAAATAGAACTCTTCCTCACAATGATGGTTACATTTCTGTTTATGAAAACATTGTTACCATTGTGCATACAGTGGATGATCTCATTTCCAATATTTATCCAGAGATTAGTAAGCTTTTAGAAAAACCATATGAGTGGCTTTGCCAAAGATCTATCATAATTCCTCAAAATATTTCTGCATTTGAAATTAATAGTATGATTTTAGAAAAATTTGAAAGGCAAAGCAAGGAATATCAATCTGTAGATTCTGTAATCAATACTGAAGATGCAGTCCACTATCCTCCATAATTTTTTAACTTTCCTAATCCTGCTGGTTTTCCATCTCATAATCTCAATCTTAAAATGGGAGTTTTGATTATTTTACTATGAAACTTTAACCATTCAAGGTTATTTAACAGCTGAGGTTACAAATCAAAACTATGCAAAATCATATCATTGAGGCTACTATTTTGACAGATCCAGCTGCAGGAGAGCTTGCTATTATATCTGACTGTTGCCTCTTTTACTTCTGGTACACAATATGTGTCTTAGCCATAAGAAAAACTTGGAAAAATAGTATAAAACAATTTCTGTTGTGAAACAATGTGTGTATACACTGCTTCAATACTGCAGGGAAAATGGGTAATTTGTCTTGTCAAAACATTTAATTACTCATGACACTGTTATTATTCTTATCTGGGATGCCTCTAGTAAGCTCACATATTTCTGTTCCAAAAAATTTAAGAACTAAATTCTTGTGAGATCTTAAGTGACTAGGAAAAAAATATTTATTGAGAAATTTTAATTAACTTATTAAACAGTTTTTTTTCAAAAAGTTTCACATGAGGAAAGCTGAAGATAGTCAATTTAAGCTCATAAATTAATCTACTTGACTTTGAACTAAGGATCTATATCAATTGATGTCACTGTCTTCAATATTCCCAAATGTATGCATATCTGTTTTCTAAATATGTATATTCCAGTTTTTTTTACAGAAATCCATCACAATTCACAGAATTTAGCAAATTCTATCCATAATTTTACTAAGTTCTCATCTGGTACATATATATGGTATATATTTGAACATTTGCATTTTTTAAATTTATTATGACAGTTTTAAAATTATTTTCAGGTTGCTATAAGTCATCCATTGAATTTTGCTGGTTTAGCTAATTTTTGTACAAATCGTAAATCAATAGATGAAGAATTTTCACAAATTCCAGTAGTAAGCCCAAAAATGGATGAACTTCCACCCGGCGCTGAAACAAAAAATCGTTATGCAAATGTGATACCACTTCCTGAAACTAGAGTATATCTGTCTGTTTCTGAAGGGGAAGAACCTTTGACAGAGTACATAAATGCCAACTACATTAAGGTACATTACTATTACAGTTTGTTTTATTTATAAGTTAAATTAAATTTTGTAGGAAAAATAAATATAAATATGTTCCTCAAAATATTGTATCTATAATTTTTCAGAACTATACTTATTAAATAGTAATTTATTAGCAGTAAGAAGAAGCTTTTCATCTCCATTATTTGATGCAACAAAGCTACTTCATCTTTGTAAGATTTTGTGATGTTTCTTTTTTTTTTAATGTATTTGCTACCTACATTCTGCCTTTTCTTCTTAGTTGTAATAATATCATGTATTTATAAGTTAATTTATTAAATTTAGTTTTCAATATTGTGATTAGATTTAAAAAATTATCAAATTTTGACTTTTATAGTAATTTTTTTTAACACTTGAAAATATTCTAATTTTATGTACTGTAAGGACATATACATGTATTACTGGGAAGGGCCTCTATAAGTAACATAAAAATGAAAAAGGATAGTATAATGCAATGTGTATTGAAACTGGACTCTGATAAGCAATTAAGAAAGATAAAAATCATTAAGAATGGCCAATTTATCATAGGTTGCAGTGCCTATTTAGCTCACATTAAGATGGAGCTTAGTTAAACCTATTACAAATACACTGACTTTAAAAAGTCTTATAATTTAACAAAATATTATGTGGAACATCCAATATAAGTTTAAGAATGCAAGGCATGACGTGCAGGAGCTTGTGAGTCAAGAAGACACTTTACCTTAGAATATTAATCCTACACAGACATTGAAAGATAGGTTATAACTATGGTTAATGAACAGAAATATTCAACGAAAGATGTGTACTGTGCTAATCAACTAGGATGCATGACGTAGTGCCTACATGCAGCCTTTAGCTTCACATCAAGAAAATTTCCACTCCCAACTTTACAGACACCGAAGACAGAATAATAACAATGATCTGTAGCAATGCATCACACACCTTGAAATTAAAAAGTTAGGGAAATGCAGACAACCTTGTTCTTAAAAAATGTAAGCTGTCTGTCTCTCTCTCTCTCTCTTATAACATGCAGATAAATGACTACATAACCACAAATATTCTCACAGTCCAAAGAGAAGGGAAAACAGAGATGCTCCTTAAAATTCATAACATTTCAATACAGCCTCCACTTGATATTTTGAATAGTTTCAGTGAAGATTTTAAAATGCAATACTATCTCCTAATGTTACCCTTTACTCCAGTCCATGGAGGATATCATAGAAAAGATTAAAATTAATATAATACAGGTTTGACACTGGCGCAGCATCACTCTTGTTAACTTGCAGACTGAGTGAGTTTTTTGAGTCAATTTAACAAGGTTAAAAAAAATTCTGCCTCATCCACTATTAGTAATTGTCCTTTCAACTAACTTACTTAACAGCTCTTTTCAGGGCCATTATTATTGAAGGTACTTTTTGTCACTCTCTAATGGCAGAATAAAATTTTCTTTATAAAATAAATATATACTTTTTCAAAATTTAGTGTTAAAAGCTGTAAAATTTTCTGAAGGAAGTTCTAGTATATGTTAGTATAATGTTTTATGTAAAGCACTCCTACACTTTACTATTTTTCTTGTAAGATATTCTATTTAACTACAATTATTTTTAAGTAAGCAACTGGTGTATTAGGCTTCCAGCTGCATCAGAAGCTTTTATGTTTTTTGAAGCATTCATCTTGATCAGCCCATTAGTTTTATATCTTCTAACAATTTCTGTTATCACAGATATCAAATTTTTTGATCGTAAGTCAGGATGTCATTCATCTTGGAGTCCTGTAAATTTGTTTTTTGATACTTGATAAGAAAATATTGTAAAACGTACAATATTAAATGTACAACCTACACTGCTGATTGTCCTTGGAAATAAATTTCTTAAACTATCTAACTATTGTTTTCTGCTACAATGAATGATTGCAGCGTACAGTTTCTGTATTTTTCAGCATAAAATACAACATTTCTTATATCACTCTTCACTTTTTTCCATCCATTAAAATTAAAATCAAAAGCAAAATAAAGGAAAATAAAAAACTGAAATAAACTATCAAAATAAAAAGTTATAAACAGTACTAACTTACCAATCTTAAATTGTTAGTGTGTATCTAACCTAAAATGTTGACATCATGGAACAAATATGACATGTGATAAAAAATAATGAAAATATTTTAATTATGTATGCTCTGGCTTTTCAATTGAGTTCATCTTTTTCCATTGCGATGTCAATATTATTTTTAATGTATACCAAATTTGGCAGCTGAGTAATTAGGATGTACTTTATTACAAGTGGTGATTTATTTTGTTGAAAATGACAGAACAAACAATTTTCTTTAAATTCTGGATTAATAATGGAATAAGTGCAGTGAAGTGGTAAAGATGGTAGAGAGAAGACTTTTGGTGAGAATATGTCAACACCAAGGGTTTATGAGTGGTTTAAAAATATTTTCAAGAAGAAAATGAAGACACCGAAAACAACAAATGAGTTAAATATCCTAGCACATCAACAGCCTATATAAATACTGATAAAATAAAAGACATTGTGATCAATAATCATCGAATCACAATTTTTTGGAGGAGTTGATGAAGAGGTGGGAATGTCTTATAGATCATTGAAACAATTTTGACTGACATTTTGGGTATAAAATGAGTAGAACCAACATTTTTTTCCAAAACTGTTGAATTTTCAACAAAAGCAACATCACAAATGCATACACAACAATTGATAGCTGTCATTCCTGATGACTCACAATTACTCAAATTTATCAAAACAGCTTACAAAACACAGGTTATTAACTGGCTATTAACAAGGTTGGTTATTAAATTAAAATAAAGATCCAATCATCACAATGGAATTTTCCTGAAGAACCAAGACAGAAAACCATGTCAAGTTTGATCTTATGTTAAGAGGTTCTCCCTAGTGTTTTTTTTTACAATTGTTTCATCCATTATGAATTCTTATCACAAGGTTTTATGGTTTACAAACAGTATTACTTAGTACTTGAATGCTGTTTACAAGAGGTAATCTGAAGAAAATGATCATAAATATGGGTTAATAGTTCTTAAATTTTGAACCGTGATAATACCTCATAATTAATTTCTTTTTATTTAGCCAATAATAACACCATATGATATCACAGTGAACCTAGAGCTATATCAAAAATGGTTGAGGAGTGGAAGATAAAGTGACAAGTATGTCACATCTCTGGGGACTGTCTTTGAAGAAGACAGTATCAATGTAGAATAATAATTAAATACTTTTTGATCAAAATTATAATTCTTGTTATTTTTTTATCGCATCTCATACACTATGAGATGCGATAAGCAGCAGTTGAAGATGTGATAAGAAGCCATTGCCGGTATTGAAACCCATAACAGAACAAACAGATGAAAATATTGGCTGGTATATTGAAAATTGAGAAAAGGACACTTAGCTTCAGCATAACAAACCATTGATTTTTAATGTGCATACTAAGTTAAAGAACAAAGTTTCTTCAAAAAGAGTGTGCTTTAAAATGAGAAAATTAGGCAACTTATATTTCTAAAGAAATATATTCAAAAAAGTGTCCACAGTTTACTGGGCTTTTTTTGTAATAAATAACTCATGTTTATAATTATTTTTACAGGGACCAAAAGGAGAAGAAAAATTTTATATTGCATGTCAAGCACCTATGCAATCAACTGTAAATGATTTCTGGAAAATGATTTGGGAACAACAATGCAAAATAATTCTGATGTTAACTGATCTACATGAAAATGGAGTTGTGAGTAGATTACTTTGATCAGTAAACTGAACTTTTTTTAAATTAATTATTCATAGTTTTTTTCCACTGAGAATTGGAAAATATAGTGGCATAAATGTGTTGCATCTCTGGGGACTACTTTGAAAAAGACAGTATCAATATAGAATAGTAATTAAATTCTTTTTGATCAAAATTTTAATTCTTGTTATTTTTTTATCGCATTTCATACACAAAATTGTACAAAGCAGTAGCTGGTATTGAAATCTATAACAGAATTAATAGATGAAGGGAACCAAATATTGGCTGGTGTATTTAAGATTGAGAAAAGGATATTGAGCTTCAGTATAATGAATCATTAGTTTTTAATGTACATACTAACTTAAAGAACAGAGTTTTCATATACATCCCTTGTCAATAATTCACTTTCAGGTTTCTTATTTTATTTATTTTTTTATTGTTGGTTAAACTACTACACAAGTTGAATCTAGTTTTAGTAATAAACATTTGTATGTAGAATAACAATAGGTGGGTGGGTCTTGTCCTGACTAAGGCTCAAAGTTTAGAAATAATACCTTTAAATCCTTTATTGCCATTTTGGTCAAATGAAATTAACATCTGTAAATTATTGTCTTACAGATTTTTTAAGCACCCTGCAGATTGCATTCCAAAAACCAATAGATCATTGTAAATGATGTCATTATAAGTAATTTGAAAAGTAATTTTGCATGAAAAATTGTGTGATCTTTTCCTGCTAGAAAGTTCAAACAAATTAACTATTTTTTATTGAAGTCATTTCATTAATTATTGATTCATAATTTCAAAAGATTCATAATTTTTCTTTATATATTTTAGATCTTCACAGGTAGAACTGCAGGATTATTCCTAAGAGCTATTGGCATTATTCATGATTTCTTTGTGTTTGTTATCACCTCTAATCAGTCAGTAGTTTGCATTAATACTGTTTTTAATTTACTTAGTCCTTTTACAGCTGATTGATTTTCTTAATGCTGCAGATACACTTCAGTGTATTTTACATATGCTATTATTTCAAAATTCCAGAAGTGCAATTTTAGCAATAGATTTTTAAATTCTTTGTGAGAATTCCATGGGAATAGCATTAAAATTGTTGACTAGAGGAATATTTTCCTGTTATCATGAATTTATTATATATGTTCATTTATTGACAAAAAAACTAATGCATTGATAAAAGAACTGTTTTGAAAAAAAAACATGTTGATTATCTTCTCCTCAGATATGGTTGTCATTGAAATTGTTTATTCCATCTTTAAGTAAATGATGTCATGTCTGTAAATAAAATATTGCATAAAAGTAAGGTTTGAAACACACTGATTCATCAGCCAATGACAGAAGTCATTCTTACTTTGGAATCAGCTGGTAAGAAAGTTTCACTGCTCTGAAGATGATACAGATACAGCAAATGATTAAAAATAATGTTATGTATGATGCAGTGGCAAGAATATTTTCTTGATTTTTCTGCATGGCAATCCTGGATCCTCTTCAGTTTTATCCAAAACTTGTTCCTCTAATTCAGGTGTGGAGGTAGAATTCCAGACAGCTATAATTATTTGTCAACAGCTCAAATGTACCAGTCTCAAACAACTACTAGTGAATTTTGACAAATATTTTATCACAAAGCTGAAAAACAATCTGGATAAGCTTCACAATAAAGGTAGCCTGTTTCTACAGCTACACTATTTGTCAACCAATCCACAGTTTGAATACAGATATACCACATCTAATAGAGAAGTAGCAATGAAAAATTTTTAAAAATAATCACAATATCTACCATACTGTTTTGTTACTCTATTAAAATCTTACATTAAATATAAATTAATAATATAACTAAAGTGTTTTGACTAAGTGTAGTAAATAAAACCAGTTTGGTAATATTTGAGCAATATCAACAGTGTTGTTGATTAATATTACTGTTCTGAAAGAGACAAAAACTTGTACAAAATTATTTTATAACTTGAGGATAGACTTATAGTAACATTTTCCATTTTAACTTTACTGTATAAAATATCATTTGAAAAATCATGGTGCCATTTTATTCACAATGAAATGCTTAAAATTTTAGCTATTAACAATTATTTTGTAACACTATCAGTTATTGAGTTATTGTGAAATGGAAAATTAAGGTGGCCACCATTTTGAATTTTAAGAATAATTATTTCCATATTTATTTATATCATAAAGTTTATTTAAGCATTTGTTTATTAGTTTAAAAAGTATGCCAAATTTCATTAAAACAGCTCAGTCCATTCTGGTAACATAAACCTCAATTTAAAAAACATAAAATGGAGGATAGGGATAGTGTCAGATAAAAAGGCATTTCTGGATCTATGTTTATCGGAAAATTTTTCTTTAACTGATGTTAGGAACAGACTACCAAAATATTATATTGGGTGACCTTTTGTTTAAATAAGTTGACTACAGTGTTGCCGGCCTCCGTGGTGCGAGTGGTAGCATCTCGGCCTTTCACCCGGAGGTCCCGGGTTCGAATCCCGGTCAGGCATAGCATTTTTCACACACGCTACAAATCATTCATCTCATCCTCTGTACAGTAATGCTTAACTGCGGCCCCGGAGGTTAAAAAAAAAAAAAAAAAAGAAAAAAGTTGACTACAGTGTGCTCTGATTAGTCATTTTAATAAATCCCTAAATATGTTGAATATTCTGTAAATATGTAATTGCATGCTGCACTATTTTTTAACTTTTTAAGATCTTCAGTTGGTATGGAAAGTACAAGTTGTAAGACATTTATAATACAAGGTTAGATACACCTCAAAACCGATCATCTATTAGATAGGTGCTGGGCCATCTGAAACGTTAATGTTTAAAAGAAGTGGTTTTTAATGTGTAAAACCATTATTTATTTACTAAAAAAATGTGTTTAATGATTAAAAAGCTGTTGGTTTTTATAATTTCATTTTTAAAAATGTAATGAAAAAAGATACTTACTATATTGTTCATATGTAAATAAAGTACAGAGTGAGCATAAATTATTTAGTAAATTTTAGGGGTTAATAAAAAAATAACAAAGCAATGTACTTAACTTGCATTTTTATTGTTGAGCAGAGCATTTACAGTTTTGTTTACAAGTTCTTAACTTTAAACAAATTTCACATGAGCACCTTTTGTGCCACATTAAATGTCTAGACAGTATTCAGTTTCATGCCATACATTACAAAGAATATCTGGAGTTACTCCATTAATTGCACCTTCAATTCTTCTTTATAGTTCATTGATGCTGACAACCTTCATTGCAGACACTCTATGTTTGACAGACCCACAAAGAAAGAAATCAAGTGGCGTAACGTCAGGGGATCGAGGTGGCCAGGGAATTGGTCCATCAAAGCCAATTCAACTTTGAGGAAATTGTTCTTAAGGGTAGTCCCTAACATGTAAATCTCAGTGTGGTGGTGTGCCATCTTGTTGGAAGTAAACGTTGGATTGACGATGTTCAGTTTGTGGTACTTCATACTCCCTAACTTGTCTAGATAGCTAGCATTAACTGTTGGCTCGGCAAAGAAGAATGGTCCATTTCACAAGCAGTCAACTCACACCAAATATTAATTTTCAGGCTATCATGTTCTCAAATGGCATGAGGAATCTCGCTACCTTAAATCTGATAATTATGACAATGTAACCAAAAACATGGAAGGTAGCTTCATCTGAGAAGATTAACTGTTCTAAAAACACATTATCTTTGTTCACTTTATCAAAAATGTCCAAGAAAAATTGTAATGGCATTATTTATCTTTATCTTCAATTGCATGCATCCACTGAATTTTTTATGCATGAAGTTTTAGGTGCTTTTGTAGAACCTTCACAATGTTTTATTACAGTATTCCCAGTTCTAAACTTACACAAGTCGATTTACCCAGGCTTTCTAAAAAGTTTCTCTTGCTCAATTCCCAACTTCCTTGAAGAAGGGAGTTCCACCAGCACCTTTTTGTGTACCACATTTCCTGTATCCTTAAATTGCTGAAACCAACATTTAATAGAGTATTTATTAGGAGGATCACAGCCACACTCTAAGTACTGTTCAAAGTCTATGAACAGTAATAACAGATCCACATTCATAAAATCACAGTATGCAAATTGCTTTCTCCTGAACAATAGCCATTGCTCAACTGATAATCCCGCTGTCATTACATCATGCCAGCATGTTCATTCAAAGTCATCAGTAGTTTTAGTACCTACACTAAATGTTTGAAAAAAAATAAATGAACACTACATTGCTTTGTTCATTTTTTATTAACCCCTAAAATGCGCTGAATAATTTATGTGGATCCTGTACTATTGTAACTTCTCTGAACAATCTTCTAAGAAATTAAATCATTACTGCTACAGTTTTCTGATTTTTAAGAGTTCTAGAGGCGTAAAACCTGATCTAGAAATTTGTGAGATAGATAGCAAAAGTTATAAACAATTAGTTTCATTTTACAGATTACATTTTTTATCTTTTTTTAGGAAAAATGCTGTGACTATTTGCCACCTTCAGAAATTCTTGATTGTCACAGGCTATTTGGTGACTATCAAGTTACGCTTAAAAAGAGGGAAGTTCGAGAAAAATATATCATCTCTTTGCTTCAGTTAAAGGTAAGGTATATATTATATATATATATGGTGGTAACAAGTGATGCAGTAGATTTTGAGAGAATTGAAAATAAGAATTTTTTTATAAATGTATTAGTGGACTGTTCTGAAAATATATTAATACACATATTTCAAAAAATGTATCATCCCTCCTTAATTTCCTACAGATAGATTTTCAGTGATTCCAATTCATGACTGGTAAGCTTATTTGCCAATTTTTCCCAGTATTAAATGTACACTAGATACATACTTAACTGAGAATGAGTTGTAGTCAAAATACATTATCAGATACTTAAAAAAAGTAAAAATTTATTTATATCATTCACACAATAAAAAAAATACTTTCTGATTATTATGGTAAAAAAATATTCACACACAATAATTTTATTTGTTTACATTAACATTAGTTTAAAACAATAACATTTATTGAATTTAAATTAAATATTAATTACACATAATGTTGAATATTATTAACAATTTGCAATCAATTAAGGGTTTCAATCATTTTTCTTATCCTAGTCATGGTTATGATGAATGTATTGACATAATATTATGCTATTGGCACTGTTAGTAGTGCTTATACTCTTTTCTTTATCATCCCATGGTCATGATTTTATATTTGTTCTGCTATCTAAAAGCTGAGAATAAATTGGACTAATCATACGAGGGTAAATCAAATATAAACAAGATTTTATTATTTTTTTAAATTTATTTATTGAAAAATAGAAGGAAAATATAATTTTTCTACATAGTTTCATGCTTTAGAAATACATTTTTCCAGCGAGAAGAAAGGTTTTCATTGCAGCATCATAGAATGAAGTTGGTTGCATCAGGAGTCACTTGCGCACGAACCCTCCATGCCCTCCTAGAGCTTCTTTAAACGGCCCAAACAAATGAAAATCGCAAGACGGTAAGTCCAAGCTGTAGGGAGGATGATCAAGTTGAGTCCAGTGCAATTCTTCTGGTTTTGAGACCGTTAGAGCTGCAGTATGGGGCCTGGTGTTATCATGAAGGAGGATGGCCTCTCGAATCGGTTGGTCTTGACTTTTGCGGCAATATGCAGCCCTCACCTCATTCAACAGCTTGCAGTAGTAAGCATCAGTGGTTGTGCATCGCTCATGCAAAAAATCAATAAGCAAAATACCTCACCAGTCGAAAAAACGGTTGAAAAATCCTTGCCAGCTGACAGTCGAGTCTTGGCTTGTTTCAACTGGGGAGTGCAGTGGTGGACCCACGTTTCGTTGCAGATGCCAACTCAAAAATGGATATCACCTTCTTTTGCAAACCTTGATGTAAGCCTCTGACCGACCTCCAAAGGTCTGAACTTCTGATCTGCGGTCAGAAAGAGAGGGACCCATCTGTCACACACTTTACAGACCTGTAGGTCATTTGTGATGATCGCTTGACAGATCCCATAACTTATTCCAACCTGTTCTGCAATTTTGGATACTCTCACCCGTCGATCGTCTTCAAGAATGTCTCAAACCGAATGTATTTGTAATGCTGGTCTGAGGATGACGATCGTGTTCCTGATTTTCTACTCATTCTCATCCTTCCTTGAACTATTTATGCCAGGTAAACACACAAGTCCTTGACAATGTTTGGTCCCAGAACTGTGCAGTCAATCTCCAGAAAATTTCCGTTGCTTGAACTCCTTCACGAGCAAGAAATTTTATAATTGTATGTTGCACAGTGGAAGGGTGGGTGCACCTGTTGCTCCAACATCGTGAGCGTTACTGATAAATAGGTTGGGAGTGTGGAATGGCCAGCTTTCCCCACTCCTAATGACTCCACCCAAGCATACTAGAAGCACAGGCCCAGTCCTACCAACCGTAGATGCTCAGGAACAAAAATCCTGTTTATATTTGCTTTACCCTCATATTATTCATAGATGTGTTAATAAGTAATTGCTATTCCATCTCCTCAAACTTTATTCTCTGGAAATAAACTGTTGTTTACTTCTTGCAAATGTAATAAGACTCCAAAAATTGTTGAAAAACTATTACCATTTTAACCAAAGATTTGAATTTGGATTAATTATGGGGTATAAAGTGGGATATAAAGAACTCAGGTTCAAAAACTCAGAAGAGAAAAAAAATGATTTTTAATCAACATCCCTATCATGTTCTTTCAGCACATCAAAAAAGTATAAACGACATTCAAAACCTGTCAATGGACTGGACAGTTTTGATTTAGATGTGGTTAAAAGAATAGTTAATGAATTTCATTCAAAGAAGAATGAATTACCTACTTTAAAAAAAATAAGGCAAGAACTTCAGTTATCTATTGATTTTAAAGGCAGTGAATCAACTTTAGCTATTATTTTGAAAGAGTTAGGTTTCAATTGGCATAAAACTGAAAATAACAGAAAAATGTTTAATTGAGAAATCCGATATCAGGTGAAAGAGGTACAATTTTTTATTTGGATGAAACATACGTTTTAAGTTCGCATTGTTCAACAAAGTCATGGTTTGATGGTGTTGTTGAGGGACTTCACGTATCGATTAATAAAGGTGACCGTTTAATAGTAAATAATCTGGAGGAGAAATCGGTTTTATTCCGAATGCATTACTTGGAAAGTCAGTTCGAAAGGTGGTGACTACCATGACAACATGAATACAGACAATTTCATGAGATGGGTGCATGAAAAATTGATTCCAAATCTTCTACCAATGTCAGTAGTAGTTGATAACGTCCCTTATCACAATACAGTATTGATAAAGTGCCAACTCCAGAAGAAAAGATTGGCTGGAGAAAACCCATATTCCATATAGTTCAAAAATGCTGAAACCACAGTTATATGAATTAGTAAAGTTACATAAAATTAAAGTACAAAAATATCACTTAAATGAACTTCTGAAAAAACATGGGTATTGTGTCCTTAGACTCCCACCGTACTATCCTAACTTGAATCTGATTGAGATGTTATGGTCAGCTGTAAAAAGACATTTGGCGAGTCATAACACAACATTTTCTTTCACAAATGTTGAAAATTAACTACGGAGAAAATTAATTCCATGAATGAAGATGACTGGAAACCTTATTGTGAAAAAGTAAAAAAATATTGAAAAAGAGTGTTTTGAAAACTGAAACCACTGATAGATGAAATGACAGAATGATATTATACGTATAGACTGTGATAGCGAGAGTGAAAATGAAAGTGACAGAGATAGTAATTTGTTTAGCAAGGATGGTGAAGTTGCTAGAAGTTTGAATTAGATGCAGGAAAAAAATTTAAATAAGCTTTTATTATTAAAAATTAATAATTTATTACAAGTAAAAGTCATAAAAGAATTAATTCATATTGTTTATAATTAGTAAATGAAAATATGATAGTCATTACCACACACAATATGATAATAAGTAATACTTTGATTTGATATGCGGAGTTGATATTTTCAAGCCAAGTAGTAATACACAGTCTGCTCATGACATCACAAGCTCAGCTCGTACATTGGCTGGACCAAGTATACTTCTCAGTACAAATAATTCAGTAATGGAATGTTCCCAAAATGCTGTAAAATATTAAAACAAATATTAATTTTCTCAATAAATGATAAATAATAACTACAGTGCATACAATAAATTAAATAATTTTGTTGGAGAAGGTCAAGATTGTATTACTATCCAACCTGAAAACATCTACACCCATCTAATAGGACAACAACAATATTCATTATACTTTTTTTGATGCACATTTAATTTATTAACATTTTCATGTTTTATTAATTATAATTCATTATTGCATAATTAGTATTAATAATTCAATAAATAAATGATTGCAAAAACAAGAATTTTAATTTAGGTGTATTTTTAAACTAAAAACATCTTAAGTAGCGTTTGAATGTATATTGTATGTATAATTACCCTAAATTAGATGTACAATTATTATTTACAGTTCTTTTCTGTATAAATTTAGAATTTTTTATTATTTAGAATTTTCAAATTCTTTTTTCTTTGTACAATTGTTTTCATATAGATTATACTATTATTGTTATTATTAACACTTAGTTGAAATTTGCATTTTATTTCCAGTTCCTGTGCAAGTCATCTTCACTTCTTCATTGGAACAGTCACTTTTACTACCACTGTCTAGATGAATGATGATAAATTTATCTGTCATTTCATCGATTAGTGGTTCCATATTCTGATACTCAATTTCCACTTTATTTAGATGTTCACAATATGGTTTCCAATTATCCTTATTCATTTCATTAATTTTTTCTTCAGCTAATTTTTTAATATCTTACATTAAAAATGTTATGTTATTAACCAACACATTTTTTCAGGGCTGACCATACCATCTCGATCAGATTTCAAGTGGCATGGTAATGTGGAAGTCATAGAACCTAATGTCTGTGTTTTTTTAATAGTTCATCAGAATGGTACATTATTTTTGAATTTATATGTGGTTTAATTATGACATACAATTGTGGTTTTTAACACTGCTTTATTAAACAGAATATTGTTCTTTTCTAACCAATTAATCATGCCATTTTTCCTATCATTTGAATTTGGAGACTTCTGTAGAAGAGAATTGTGGTATGGCACATTATCGATAACAACCACTGACTCAGGAGAAAGACCAGTAATTAATTTTTAGATGTCTACATCATGAAATTTTTGTTGATGCATTCGTGATAGTCACCACTTTTTGAACTTGTTTTCCAAGTTAACATTGCATTTGGAATGAACCCTATTTCTCTTCCAACATGTATTATGATTGACTGATCACCTTTATTTATCAGTAATTTTTCTCCTGTACTTCTGCCATCTGACCACAATTTTTTTATCAAATGGGATATTAAAATATACAATTTGTTCAAATAATCAATCAAAGAATTTTCTTTTCTGAAATTGGTCATTTTTCTTAAAATATTCTATACTCTTCCATTGGATGACTTCTTTCTCAATCAAAAGTTTCCTATTTTTCTCAGTTTTACAACATTTTAAACCCTAACTCTTTCAGGATAGCTGCTAGTGTAGTTATAGAACCTGTAAATTGAATACTCTTTTGAAGTTCTCATAATCTATTTAATGTAGACGGTTCATTATATATGTTTTGCTTGAAACATGTTAATTGTTCTCCTTACAATGCCTTATTTCCAGTAACTGGTTTTGGACGTTGTTTATATTTTTTTGGTGTGCTTAATGAACACGACTTTGATTTAGATTTAAAATATGCAGCTTTTCTTTTCAAGAGATTTTGAACTTGTGATCTTTAAATCTCAAAGCTGCAATGGTTCTTTCTTCATATTTTTGAATGCTTATTAAATGTTTGACATCTACTAATTTTCCTAACTTTACAGATTCTTTCTTCATAAAATTGTATACATTATTAACTATTTCACAAGCTTGACCACAAAGCTTTTTATTCTTAACTGTGGAATTTAAATTCTGCAATTGCAAAAATAAGTTCACTAACAAATAATGCAAAAACCATATGAATTCATTAATACACACTATACATTAACTAACACACCACACATTACAGAAGGAAACAAATATACCGTTTGTACCAGGACACACCAAGAATTGAACTAAATCGGTTATTAAAAATGAAAACTAAACATTAGAATTGAATATACAGTAATTATTCAGTCAACAATGCAAAAAAAGATTACTAGGCTGTCTATGAATACATATAAAACGACTAAGCTGTTAATAAGTTATTATTTGTAGGGTACAGGCCTATTATTTAATGATGATGTTTATTAATATAAACATCATCAACAATACCATTGCAAGTCCATATAAACATAGCACAAATGAAATATTTTGATAACCTTTATTCGTATAAAGTTGTCACTGATTTTATGACTCACTTGATGGAGGGAGTGTAATAATAATAATCTATTAATACAAATGTAAACTATTCATTTTTGTACTGTATACTGTAAGAAATATTTATAATTTTGAAAAATATTGTAAAGAAATTATTGTCTGAAATTAAACAAAATGATAATAAATCTTAATTGTGGAAAGAATTTCTGCTATTTATGAAAATATAGTGGAATCTGATATCCTGAATATCCTGATATAAGAATATCCTGAATCTTATTCATAATGTGAAACACTCACAAGCAAAACAATTTTTTCCACAGAATGCAGCTCCAAACTATGCTTGTGGTGGTCAGCTCCTGAGTATTGTTCATGTGTGCTAGGCCAGCCAAGCTCACACCTTGTTCTCACTTCTCAATGATTTGGTGTTTGACTAATATGGTGATTTTTCTTTTCTTATCCCTGTCTTCTTGCAGCATTTTCTTTGAGGATAAACATGTAAGCATGCTTAAACTTTGCATTAAAAAAAAAATACACTATATGTGTCTGACAACTTTCACAAGTGACAATAAGATGCTAGCTGAATGACCACTAAACACAGACTGGTAGCCAAGATGCAGACATGATGTGACGTCACGATATCACATCAATGAGGACATGATCATCAATAATGAGAGCATTCTGTGAAACATCGCTCGTTAAAGGAGTCATTTTTTTACATTTTGTTTTGCTTGTTATGTGAATCACTTGTTTTGGGAGGTGCTCGTTAAGCAAGGTTTGACTGTAATTAAATACACTTTATTGCAAAATACTCGTTTTCTGAATGAGCCTTATGATACGAGAAAAGAATGACATAATGCCCTGCACAGCAACTGTCTGCCTTGTGCCAGCAAGCTTTTATTTTCATTGTACACTCTATACATCAAAAGCTCTGGCAAAAAGCCTAAAGTATTATATAAAATAATAATTACAGTCATTGGAAGCGAGAATAACAAGCATAGCAAATTCACTTTTTCCATTACACAGTTACTTGTAATTAAATTTGTGTATTGATCTATTGCAGATTCCTAGTTAATGTATAGGGAAATTCTTTAAATACAAAAAAAAATTATTATTTAAATAAGAATATATATGAGCTATAATGAAACCTAAGAATAACGCTTCATAAAAAGTAAATTAAATACTATCATAATTTTTGATAAAGATTTTTGAAGCTAAAAAATTTTTAATTAATTAAAATTTTTTCAACAATTATTTTTACAGATAGAATTTATTTCATTAGTATAGGGTAAGCAACTTAAAACTGAATGCTTAACTACAGTTGCAATTGTAATATTTTAAGAATGAAATGAAAAAATTAAAATGTAATTAGATTAAATTCTGTTTTTACATTAGCAAAAGTTTACATAATTTTACAAAAAATGTTCCAAGTGCCCTGTCCATCGATGCACTTTTGTGTTCAAGTGATGATATTTTAGTTACCTGACACAAAATGTCAATGTCGTTGATTTCTTGTTGAATTTTCATCTTCAATTCATCAATAGTGTGAATATTTGATTCATAAACTTTATCCTTCGAATAGCCTTGAAGGGAAATAACCCAGTTTAACAAATCTGAGATTATGGAGGCAACTGCCCTCTTCTGACGGTACATTCTTCTGTAAAAGCCACATCATTGAATGATAGTTGGTTGTTTTTGATGCATGATATATTGCTTCATCTTGCTGGAAGTAGCCTTACTCTTGTTTACTTCTTATGTTGATCATTTTCTCCAACAAATTAAGATAAAAAATCTCTTACCTGGTTTATTATTTAAGTATTATATCTAAGGATATCCACAACTCCGTATGTCATAACTGACATAGACTGTATTTGCAGTTGCAATGGATTCTGTAGCTTTATTTGCCAGCCACAGTAACATGTCCTAAAAGTTTCTCCACTTCTTCATGAGACACTCTGTATATTTATATTATATATAAGTACATATTATTTATATATATATATATATATTCAGTAAAATTTCCTTATTCGCGAGGATTAGAGACTGTAAAAGAGCCACAAATATAGAATGGAACCAATACTCATCATTTAAGGAAGAATGGTTAGGTTCTATGTAAAATGAAAAATAATCATGCATATATTGGGCAATGTTATTGATGAAATACAGATGGCTACATTAATTATAAGCACTGGTTTAGTATAGTACATAGGTACACTACCCAGAAAATATTTAACAAAATACAGTATATTTCCTAATTTATTCATAAGCACTTACTGAACTGTTTGATTTAATAACTCACTACAGTACATAGAATATGTATTGTATTAGAAAACTGTATTGCATGTTCAAATCATACTCGGCAATCACCTTAAAAAGTCAAGAAAACAGCACTACAGTACTGTGTACACTAAAAGTAAAATTACTGTAAAGGAAATTTACAAAACTAATCTACAGTATTATGGATTACACTTACAAAAATTTGTAATTTTTCCTTGTTTCACTCTTGTTTTTAAAGCCATGTGAAGTTCTGTGTATTCTTGCATGGAATCTTCAATTTTGTGCTTAAAGATTAAACTTTTATTCAAAAATGTAACAGCATCTATAAAAATCTGGGTAAAATCATGGGATAATTTAATACCTTTTGACATAAATGTTTTGACATTCAACTGTTTTCCAGGGATCATATCTTCTACCTCTTCACATTCATACTCAACCTGCACTATTAAATTTTTTAATATTTTTATTTTTTAATGTCACTTTTTTCAATGTAATGAACATGAATACGGAAAAAAATGTTACAGTTATAAAAAATACCATTTCTTAAAAATTACAAAAAATCAAAAAAAATTACAGAAATTATTTCTTCTTTAAAAAATTTTTAATCTGTACATACGTTAATTATCTTCATTTACGAGCTGTAAGAACACATAATCTTTTAAACAAAGAATCTGTGTAGGGAATTCATGAGCTTTATCGTGTGATCTCCACGAATGCAAGTACTTTCTTGTTTAGCTGATAGCTGATCTTCTTCTCATACTGCCTCTACATTCTTGTCATTGCTCACTCTGGCATCTTGTCATTTGGCACACTGGATCATTGCTATTTTTGATGAATGGATCAACAGTTTGCAGTCTGTACAACCTGTAATCTCTTCTGCGACCTTTCTTATGTTTATAACATCTTCATAATGTGTTTTATCAGTCTTTCTGAGCATTGTTTTATTTAAAATTATATTAGCCCTCAAACTAATTTTATGCTTTTGAAAGAATTCCATGCATCGATAACCATACCACAGCAGTTTTTCAAATTAATATCTTTGATCACCTTAATAATCTTAATCATGCTGCTTACATCTTCATTACTAACCAAAAGAACCTCTTTCCTTAATTTATTGCAGTAATGGCTTTTCAGGGAAATGATAACCCCTAGGAAACTAAGAATCAGAACTTTGAATTTTCCATCTTCTCTTTCTAATCATCCTACTGAACAATGACTATGTACATTATCTACTATCAAAAAAACCTATTCATTTCTACCCATAATCTGTATGGGTATTTAAATTATTTCATAATTTCCCACACAAAATAATTATCATATTATTCTGAAAAAATATTGCATGCTTTCTTTTGGTGTTTGTAAATAATTGAAAGATATCAGACACCTTTAAAAGCAAGTGGTCTTTTTGAATTGCCAATCAGCATATGATTTAATTGGTGATCTCCAGTTGCATTACCATGAATCAACAGTGACATACATTATGTAGCCTGGAACTGATTCTTCTTTGCAGGAAACTAAAGTTTTCTTAGGAAGAAGAGCTTTCCATTCAAGGCCTGTTTCCTCAATATCATAAACAAAGTGTTTATCATAATCTTTAAAAAAAATCAAGTTGTTGAATAAATTCATTTGCTGGTAGAACAAGTGCTGATAATTTTTTCTTTGATTTTCAAGTTGCCAAATTCCATGAGGCTATTTAAAATTTCAAAGTACTTGCTTGAAAATGTTCATCTCCACTTAGTTTATCATTAAAAATGGCTTTCTCTTCTAGAATTGGTCTTGAAATTGGCTCACCAAGGGACTGCTTTTGAACAGACTACCAAAAAAGAGTTCAATCCGTGTTTGTTTGATGCTTTCTTCACCATCTTTCTGGAAAAGCTGTTCTTTTTTGAGTTGCAATATAAAATTCATAACAGTCTCTCCATTTTTCTTTATGTCTGAAATAGTTTATGTTCCTTCACTACATTCTTCTGCTAACAATTTGTGTAATAAACCATTTTTCAGTTTTTCTAAGATTTCTTATTTTCTTTTATTAATAAAACAACTTTTAATATCACATCTTATAATATCTTTTGCAACTTTAAATAAATAAAAATGTGATATTAAAAACCCTAATGATATTGATACATATGTTAACAGCACTGTAGTTAAATTAATTATGATATGGGACTCTTAAAATCAGTAAATTTATGGAGGTTTAATAGGTATAAGCTTAAAGTATCCCAGTGAGTAAAATTTTCTTTTTCCTGTTTAGCCTCCGGTAACTACCGTTGAGATAATACTTCAGAGGATGAATGAGGATGATATGTATGAGTGTAAATGAAGTGTAGTCTTGTACATTCTCAGTTCGACCATTTCTGAGATGTGTGGTTAATTGAAACCCAACCACTAAAGAACACCGGTATCCACGATCTAGTATTCAAATCTGTGTAAAAATAACTGGCTTTACTAGGACTTAAACGCTGGAACTCTCGACTTCCAAATCAGCTGATTTGGGAAGACGCGTTCACCACTAGACCAACCCGGTGGGTCTACCAGTGAGTAAAACTGCGTGAATTCATCATGTCATGAAAATTACACAGCCTATTCTGTGTAAAAATATGAAACTTAGATAAGGCAAAGAATTTAGTAGTGATGGCATGCTTAACCAATTAATGTGTTTTCATCAATTTTTCAGAAGTTAATTTTATAATTAGTTTAACAAAGGCTCAAATTACATGTTTTATATTATAAATTAACATGTAAATATTAATTGCTAATTTACAAAAATTGCATAAACATCAATTAAAAATCCCAATAAAAACATATTAATAAAAATATATTACCTGTAAGCAAAGCTTTAATTCAATAATATTTTAGATTTTTTAGATGATGGTGTTAATTTTTTTTAAATTGCTAAGTGCAGATGTAAGAGACTGGATAATCGGACATCTAGAAAATCAACATTCTGATAATTGGCGCCTCACTGTGCATTTATGTTTACCCATTCTTTAAATAGTTTAGGCTGATATAAATTATAAAAATAATAAGCATTAAAAATTAAATTAAATTAAGTGTAAGTTGTACACGTAAGATTTTTGGAATGATGTTAATATAGTTGAGCAAATTATTACTTCTATTGTGATAGTTGATATGACCATTATTTTAATTTTAGTCTATTTTATAGTTAGTCAAAAAATGACAATGTATTTCAACTTGAAAAAATCAGATAAGATGGATTAATAGAACAAACTTCTATACATTATCCAAAAAAGTATTTTCCCATTTTCTAACTTTTTGGTAGTGAAAGTAATGTACAGATTTTCTAGAACAACTTATACCATTCAAATCAAAAGATTCACTATTCTATGTTAGAAACAATGAGTATTTTGTTTTCAGTATCACATTTTAAATAATTTGTATACAGATATTTTTTTAAGAACCTATCCTTTACTTATTATTCATTGAACAATATTCCACTAACATGTATCCCTTATATATATATATATATATATATATATTTAATATTGGTTTTTATTATTAAATCTATGATTCTGCTTTTGAATGTCTTAGAACTTAGAAACTAATCTCTGGCGTGAAGTGACACATATGTGGTACTTGAGTTGGCCTCACCAGGGTGTACCTGATGAAGGAACATCTGTCATTGCATTCTTAATAGAAGCTCGTTCATACATGCGCAGTACATCTGGTCCACATGTTGTTCACTGCAGTCCTGGAACTGGACGAACAGGAACTGTATTAGCTATTGGTAAGTAATATAATATAAATTACTGCCAAATTATTATTACTATAGCATTGTATTATTTACTACAGTACAGATTAATGAATTTCTTTTTTGTTTACGTTCGGCACCACCGTTAGGTATTGCTTCAGAGGATGAGATGAATGATTTGTAAGGTGTGTAAAAAATGCCATGTCTGACCGGGATTTAAACCCGGGACCTCCAGATGAAAGGCCAAGATGCTACCACACGCGCGCAACGAAGGCCAGCAGATTAATGAATTTATAAAAAGACAACATTACAAAAGATAGACTATGTTGGTTGTCAAGGGTATATTAAAAAATTTTTAACTAATATTATGGCTGTTTATTACAACTTCAAAAAAAAAGCTGAAGGTTTCTCTTCAACCCTTTTTATTTATTTATTTTCATATTCTCTGTATTTATTCTGACACAGTCAGTTTTTTTTTTTAATCAGTTCTAGTTTCATAGGACCACAAATAAGCTTGCAATTATAATTTCTTCTTTTGATGTTTTTTTTTCCTTTCTTCCCAATAATTTCTCATTCTAAGTGCATCTGTATTTTTTCTTTCTTTCTTTACTTAGTTTAAATTTTTATTTTATGTTTTCTTTTCAACCTGAGTGTTCTTTATTCCTTTTATTATGCCTTTATCATTCATATTTTGTAAATCCTCAATTTTGATATTTTCCTTTTCTTTGTCTTTCTTAACTTCTTTGAACCAGTTTGTTGTCATTTTCTGTTTTTCAAAATAGTCTAACTTCTTCACTATTCTATCTTTATTCATTCTTTTAATATGACCTTAGAATATTAACTTTTTCTTTTTGAATATTTTTGATATTCTTTGTTTTCCTGAATAAATCTTTATTACTTCTTGATTTATATTCTCCATTTACTTTTATTGGTTCTAGAATCTTCCTAAAAATTCCCCTTTCTTTCTCTTCAGCCATATCCATTAACAACTTTTTTCTTTGTGGTAAGCATTATATAGCATATAATATTTCTGAATGAATCACAGTTTCCTAATGTCTTATCTTACCAGTGATGGATAATGATCTCTTATATGTATTTTGGCAGATCTGATAAGCAATTTCTGTCTTTCTTGCTCTTTCTTTTAGAAATGTAGTAGGTTTTCCTGTTGGTGTCATTTTCCAAGATATTTAAATTTACCAACACTTTTAATTTTTCCATATTTTGTTTTCATCTCCCTAGTATTATCTTTTTTGTCTTTAATCATAACTTCTCGTCTTTTCAAAAGAAATTTGTAATCCAACTTTACCAGCTATTTTCTGTAATACTTCCACCTGTATTTTTTATCTCTTTGTCTTCTGATAGAATTACAATATAAACCACATAAGCCAGACAATTTTTCCACATCTGGTCTTCCTAACTATATTCCTTTAATTCCTTTTCTTTGTAATTCTTTTCTCCATTTTCTTATTACTTTCTCCAATATTACATTAAATAGTACTGGTAAAATCCCATTTCCTTTTCTGTCCCTATTCTATGTGGTTTGAAATATTACCTCTAAACCTTATTGAACTTTATACTTTAAACTTTATTATATCTATAAGTGTCTCTTTGATAAATCCTCTAATTTTATCATCTATTCCTATTTCTTCCAAAATCCTGATCAGTGTTTGTCTATCTATTGAATCAAATGTTTTTTTGAAGTCAACAAAAATAATTATTAAATGATTAGATTTTAGTCCATAGAATTGTACAATTGTGTTCAGATTAAATATTTGTTTGCTACATAACACCCAGACTTTAAATCCTGCTTGGTATTCCCCTAATTCTTTTTCTACATTTTCCCAAAGAGAAAAATAAATTAGATGTTTTTAAATAAAGATACTGTTTTCTCTTTAAATTAAAAACAATCAAATTTTACCTTTTTTCTTGTTTAAAAAGCATTCCTATAAAAATTTCATTAAATACATGCTGATTTCTTAAGTTATTAAGGGACAGAAGACAGAACAAAAATGCAAACTAGTTCCGCAGATTAGAAAAAGGTCTATTTTTTCACATATGTGGGAGATCTGTTAAATGAGTATTTAGCCTTGCTGCATAAGCAGAAGGATGAGTAAAACAACAATGCAAAAATGTTACCTTGAAGTGTGGTTTATAGTGTTTAACTAAGGTTCAGGTTAGTAAATTCCCTGAAATGATACACTGACATCCTCCTTCTCACTCTCTGCGGAGAAAGATTTCATATAGTAAAAAAAAAATTCTGGTCAAAACTTTCTTCCTTCAATTTTTTAAAGAAATTTCTTTGGATTTCAAAAATTGAATAACATACAGCATTAATAACTTTTTTTAATTACAACAATTAAAGGTATAACATGAATACAGCTTGTTTGTTCAGTGGTGGCAGATAGAAATTGGATGGGCCACAGCATTGCAACAATAGTTTATAGTGGGGATAAACAACTTGTCAGTTGAGATCAGAACTCAGAGCGTAAAATATCATGTTAATGTACTTTTCTGAAAACATTGTATACATTTTTTTAAACTAATAACTGGGTTTAATACTTACATAATTGATCTTTGTTCACAACTGTTATTTATTAATTAGTTTATTAATAGTGTTAGTTCATTAAAGAAAAGTCATTTTTTAGTTAATTTATTTGAATTGTTCGTAAATTTAATTTATTAAATTAAAGGTAAACATAAACCCATAATATCAGCAAAAACCAGTAAAATTGGTGGAAAGAAGATTATCAAAAGTCAGATTTCAAGCAGTTATTCTCAGTATTTATACTTTTATGAAGAAAGAAGCCAAATAAGGACAAGCAAAAGATTTGAAACAAATTCACTCGTGTTTCTAAAGTGGCCGGTGTATCCATTAGATCCCTTTAGTGCATTTTAAAGTAACAACATGAAATTAATAGAAGTGGATTCAGTACCCCTCATAAAAAACATTGTTCAAATAAAGTTGAAAATCTGGATGATTTCAACAAAGGTATTTTTCAAAGGATGATTTTTTTTCATCCAGCTGAATGAGTTTCATTTATGGCATGGAGAATGCTCCTCCCTGAGGAAACTTTTGTCATTAGTAAAAGCAGATAATGTTTAAAGGGGCATTTGAGCTCTTTGTGTAGTCATGAAAAATTTAAGTTTCTGGTGACAAAAAGTTGAAAACAACAGAAAAAGTTTGATCAAAAATTGAGAATGAAGATATGAAACATGAAAGGTTGCATTACCTGCGCTTCATAACACACTACAGAGAAGAAAATCATGCAATTACATATGTAGATGAAGCCTATATACATTCTTCCCATGCCAAGGGTCAAGCATGGTCAATGGTTCTTCAGAAGAGCTGAAACCTCCTATTTTTAAAGGGAGTCAAGCAATAATAATTAATGCGAAGGAGAAGACAGTTTTGTAAAAAATGCTCTCCTAATATTTAAGTCAGATCAAAAAACAGGCAATTATCTTGATGATATGGATTTTAATAATTTTTAAAAATGGGTTGTGTCAGTTGCTACCAAATTTATCTCAGAGATCTGTAATCGTCATGAACAATCAACTACATCCAGTCCCTAATTTGAATTTAAAAAACAAGACATGATTGACTAGCTCATTAAAAACAAGATAACATTTTTACATGAAATGTAAAACCAGAATTATATATACTGATAGAACTATATGAACCGTGATTTAAATCGTGCAAAATAGATTCTTTGTTTGCTGAAAAAGGACATACTGTTGTCAGATTATCACTTTATCAACCCAACTTAAATGCTATTGAGAATGTCTGGGCATGTGTAAAAAATTGCATTGCTCAAAAGAATGTAACATTCAATTTAGAAGACACAGCAGAACTGGTGAAATAAAAATTTAGAGAAATAAATGTAAACTTCTGGAAGGCAGTTTGCAAAATTGTGAGAAAATTATTTAAAACTTAACCCAATGTTAGATGAAATTTCCGAGCGTTTTATTGTAAAATTACATGAAACAGATTTCAGTTTTGAAAGTTCCATGGACAACAATGATACAAAGAGGAGGACTTTGAGGAGGACAAAGAGGAGAATGCAGTTGAAAAAAATAGTGTAACTTGGATAGAAATTAAATATTTTGTGTGTTAGGTAATTTGTTAATTTAGTGTGTCTAGTAAAGATTATTTACTGAATCAATTTGGATATAGTGTGATATTACAATGTTATTAAATTAATGGAAGTAGGTTTTTTAATAAATTAATTTTTACATTACTATTATCATCATGATCATAATATTTTGTAATGATTTTTTTTTTTGTTATTTTGCTGACAAATCAATTATTGATATCAAATGAGTTAAGTATTATGAGATGATTTATAGTGTATTTTTTGTTTAATATGTTTGATTTGTGTATAGTGTATGTAACAGAATTTTACACCCCTTCTCAGAAATCTTTTTATGCAAAAAAATAGGTTAAAAACTGAAAGTTACTTTTTTATTGAATTCAGTTTCACTCAAGTAGCTACAATTAGTATATAAAAAGAAGTAGCGTGTAAAAGTCATATTAAAATCCAACTTCAATTGTACAGTTTCTATGTTGACAGACCACTTTTTTCCTTGTAAGCTTAAAATGATTTAATTCTAAGAATCCTGAAATATTTTTTGTTTTTGTATATAATATATATATATATTTTTTTTCTTTAATATAACCCACCTAGTAGAGAATATTAGGATAAAAGATAGCTTTCCTTATTTTTATAGTGGAAGTACTTCCTTGGGATCCCACATCCTTAGTCATGATTGAATTATTTAATTAAACTTCATATTAAAAAGTTCAAAATTAACTTAAAAATGGAGAGAGCTCATAAAGATTGTAACAGATAGCAGCACTCATATAATAAATTAATACACAATTTTCATTAAAATATTACAGTAATGTAACAAACATTACTTCATGTACATGGTTTATTTTAGTATTTTTAAATACTTTTTAAATACCCACAAAAATACTTTCATGATAAAATTAAGGTAAGATATTTCTTATCTCAATATTCTGGTATGGTTAGCGAAAGATTTTGCTCGGATTTCAGCTACCCCAGTGAAATGAGATCATTCTGAAATTTTTAAGAGTTAACTAAAGGACAAAATCAGTAATTTCTTATAATTTTTGATCTGAAAAACAAACAAAATAGATACTAGAACTGTATCTGCAGTAGTTTTTTTTAGAGAGCTGGGGTGAAAACTAATAAATTGCGGTAAAAACCCCTGTTTTTTGTGTGACATATAATAACTTTGTTAAGTGAATAATTAACACATAAAATGTTTAAATAAAACTTGTATAGAATTTAATTCTGAACAAAACGAAGTAAGATAAATTGAATAAAACAAAACAAAAATTCGGATTTTATTTAGAAACTACATTATTACATGTCAGTAAAGTACTTATATAATGCAAACAAAAACCAAATTCTTTTTGGTGATGTAAAAAATTTGCAAAAACAAAATCTACTTTTAAAAAATTATTAAAAAATGGAAATTACACAACAATTGCAAAATAATAAAAGCAATTACAAAAATTAAAAACACAACTACCAAAAAAAAGGGGAAAAATGAAACTAAAAAATCTGAAGTAGACAACACTTAACTTCCTTGTATGCCTATTAAATTACGTTTACACATTTTTTTAAAAAGAAAAGTATATAAAAATTTTATTTCATTAAAAACTTCTGATATTTTTTTTTGTTATTGAAATATTCATTGTAAAGTGTTTTTACAATCAGAGGTTAATAATTAGTTATTAAATAAATCATATATTTAAATTAAAAAAAAAGATGAAGTCTTCCCCTAAGATCCAAATATTTGATTAATTAAAATTTTATTTGGCTATAACTCTGGAACCAATGAAAATAAGTACCACTTATATGTCGTTGAATAGCTCTCAATGACGACTTATTACTACATTTAAGAAAAAGTCCAAAATTCAATTTTTTTTTTTATTTTGAGCTTTTTTGGACACTTTTGTTTGGTTCAGTTGATTGCAATCAAAAGGGGAGGTGCACAATTAGATGTTACAACAGTCCTAAATCCAAAACTTCAACATCTTACGGCTAATCGTTTTGAACTTATGCAACGTATATACATACATACATATGGAAGTACAGACATCACGTCGAAACTAGTCAAAATGGATTCAGAGTTGGTCAAAATGGATATTTCCGTTGAAATCTGGAAGTCAAAATTTTTCACAATGATAATACTTCTGTTACTTCGTAAAAAGGAAACAAGGTATGGAAATAAAGGACTAAAATTGTTATACAGTATTTAATTAAATAAAGTAATGGATACTGGGTAACTGGGTAACCGTGTAACTGGGTAACCACAGAACATATATTTTTCATGTTGCACAAACAGCAGGGATTTAAGGTTGTCTAATGAGTAAGTTCTCACCAGGTCTTACATCAATAAGAAAATTTTTTGTCCTTCAAAGAAATTATTAAATGCAGTTGGTGGGGGGGGGGGGCTGTTTAATATAGAATAATTACTATTTAAAGCTCTTTAATGTAGGAAAATCACTATTCAGAGCCCTATATTTAAAGAAATTAAAACTGTCTGAAAGTTGACTTTGGACTTTTCCTGTGTGTGTGTGTGTGTGTGTGTGTGTGTGTGTTACCAAAGTTCTGTAGATTCTTGGTTTGCTGTTCGGTGATTTGACTATCAGTCATGAGTATACCTTCTGATAGTAGCGGGCTAACAAACTGCACACTGTGGTTGCTGTGTAGCACTATTGCTTGTAGACTTGTCATTTATTTTTATCTTGTGAAGTATAAGGCACAGATTTGTTTAACATGTACCCGCCTCATAGCGGCAATTGGGTGGCAATGACTTCTGGTCGTCAGCCCCTGTACAAGTAAGGGATTACATTCTAGTCCTACTTCCGTTCTTTTCAGAATGAGGGCCAGGTTCACCCAACTTAATCGCAGTAGGTAGATAGCAAGGATTCATGATGTTCCAGCAGGTCAGGGAATCTCCAGCCATGGAAGGATACAATGAGGTAGTTAGCAAGCCCAGGTGGAAGAAGAAGTCGGAACCAGTGCCTTCGACTTCCTCTGGAAACGAGGTTTCAGAAATGGAGGAAGGGACACCCACCCGGGTTAAACTGATTCTAGTAGTTGAGGCGTACAAGAAAGTGAAAGGCAGACCTGGCAGTTCTGCCCCACTGGCTAAAGTAGTCCAGGGCGACCTGGACTACTTGATAGAGTTCCTGGTTCTACCCAGCAGTGTCAGCTCAGGCAGTGCCAGCAAAGAAGACAATTCTTCCTCATCTGCTGAAAATGAAAGAACCTTTTTCTGCTGTTGCAGAAGGCTCTGAGACCCTAGCCTCCCGCCCAAGAAGGCTAAGGCCCTTCTGAAAGTGGTTCAGGCCCCAGCACAGCCCAGGTGCTACACTGACGTCCTCAAGTCAAAGTGGGAGGCCAGCAAGACAGCTAAGAAGCTGGAGGTGATTTTTGTGAATAAGGTGGAGGACTCGAAGACCACGAACAAGGACATAAAGTGGGATTTCCAGGTTGCCCTTCATGACAATCAGAAGCAGCAGAAGATCAGAGAGATAAAGGAGATCTGCAAGGGGCTGGTAGTTGTCGCTGATAATAAGGTGTTGGTCCACATCATCACGAAGTCTCCTGCCATCCAGAAGCTTGAGGTCAAAGTTGACTCCAAGCAAAAGTGTAAGCCCTGAGTCATAGTGTATAATATTGATCAGAGCCTCTGTGACGAGGACGTTCTGTCTCTTGAGAGCAGAACCCCGACTTGGATAAGGCCTCGTTCAAAGATCAGTGTAGGCTAGTCTTCAAAACTGGCAAGCGTGATGCCCTACAGTATCACAAAGTTTTTGAGTTAGGTGCTGGTCTCCACCAGATGTTTGTGTCTGAGGGACGAATATTCGTGGATTTTACATCCTGTCAGATCAAGGAATACCTTGATGTGCAGCAGTGCTTCAAGTGTTGTTGTTTTGGCACAGGGACAAGTTCTGTAAGAATGCGTCAGTCTGCGTGCATTGTGGTGAGGAGGACCACAAGGGTGATGACAGTCCACCAAAGAAGGAGGCTCTGCCTTGCGTTAACTGTAAAAAGTTGAGCAAAATTCATAGGCACTTGGTTAATAGTAAGGAGTGTGGTTATTACTTCAGAGCTGTTGAGATTTATTTCAGCTCTCTTGATGATTAGGTTTGGTCAACTTAATGCCCAGGATGCCTATGTAGTCCAAGTTGAGTTAGATGAAGTTGTAAAAAAATGGAGCCTTGATATTGTTCTTTTGCAACACCTGTACATGGTCAAGGGTGATCTGCCAGGTTTCCCAGGTTGGAAGAAGTTTGTCGTTGGTGACAGCAAATCCGCCATACTGTGCAGGAAATCTTTAGATAGGGTCTTCATATGGCAGGACTCTAACATGCATCATGTCATTGTCAAGCTTGCCATGGATGGTCTGGACCTAGTTATTGTTAGTTCATACTATCAGTACACGGATCCCACTGAACAGCGTTTGGAAAAATGGGATAGAATTGTTAGGCTGGTAGCATTCTTATAGGTGCTGATGCGAACGCCAAATCGCCTCTTTGGCACAGCGGGATCATGGATGATGGCAGTGAATTGATTGAAAATTTCATCGCACAGCATCATTTTGATGTTTTTAATGTAGCCGGTGAATTGTCTACCTTCACCAATGAAGTTGAATTGCACCAACATCACATGGTACCAACATTGATGTTACCATTGTTAAGAATATCCCTGATAGGATTCAGAACTGGTCTGTAGTTGATGATCACTCACGCAATCATAGTTTTCACGAAATAATAGTTTTTGACCTGTAGGCAGGCTGTGCGATGTCTATAGGGGGTATGCTCCTGTTCAGCAGGGGTGCTTCCTGCACAGGCAGGCGGATTGGCCCAAGTTTTCTAATATTCTTGCAGCCAGGCTTCAAGTTTTTGCTCAAAATCTGGACGAACTCCCATTAGATGACCTGGCAGAGAATTTTTCTTCTGCAGTAGTTGAAGCCGCTAATCGGTCGATTCTCAGAGACACGGATTGAGAGAGAGCAGCTGGATGGTAGACTCGGGACTTGACTGCAATGAAGCAGATGGTGGGCTGGCTCAGGAGAGCCACACAGTGTGAGGATGATCCTGATCAGCATGCAGCCTTGCTTGCGAACTATCATCGGAAAAGGACTGAGTATTTTCATAAGGTTAGGTTTTCTAAATGTGGTTCCTGGCAAACTTTTGTACAAGAGCAGGGAAATAAAGACCCATGGGGTGTCATCTATAGAGTTCTTGGTCATAAGAAGAGAAAAGACATTCTTCTGTCAGCTCTCTTGACCCAGAATGGAGTTGTTATAGACAAAGATTGTGTCCTCACTTTTCTGATGAACAATCTGCTTCCAGATGATACTGACACTGGCGAAACCTCTTATCATCTATGTGTTTGAAGGGAAGTTGTAGGTTTTCGCTCTGAGAATTTGTCTACTGAGATTACTGAAGCGGAGTTCCGCCAAGTAATTTGTAGCCTGGCTAGGAATAAAGCCCCTAGATATGATTGTATCACAGTGGAAATCCTTGTTCACACATCACCAATGATTTTTGGTCCCCTAACTAGGGTTTTTAATAGGATGCTTTTTGCTGGGTTTTTCCCAGCTTTTAGGAAACGTGAGGAAACTACTCTTGAAAGGTGACGATAAGGACCCCACTGTATGTTCTT
This sequence comes from Lycorma delicatula, assembly GCF_047948215.1. Lineage (NCBI taxonomy): Eukaryota > Metazoa > Arthropoda > Insecta > Hemiptera > Fulgoridae > Lycorma > Lycorma delicatula. The sequence goes on from NC_134455.1 coordinate 342,403,593, forward strand.
CTTACTGGCCTCTGACGCTCTTGCCCGTAGTAGGTAAGGTTTTTGAGAAGGTCTTGTACCTCCACATCAATAGCAGACTGACTTTAAATCATATGCTGATGGACAACCAGTATGGTTACCACCAGCAAGGACACAGAGGACACTATTCTTAAAGTAATGGATTTGGCTTCAACCAGCAAGTTCACATATGTACTCAGCGTCTTTTTGGACATATCTAGGGCCTTCAATAACTTGTGTTGGCCCTCTGCCTTGTTCCAGTTTGCAGCAGCACGGTTGCACACAAAATGAGGTTGAGACTCTCTTGAGCTATTTCAGTAACAGAACCATCATCCTTCATGACGGTGGCTGGGAAGTAGGAAAGACTCTGTCAAAAGGTTGTCCACAGGGCAGTGTTCTAGGTCCACTCGTCTATGTCATTGAGTTTGACTCTCTAATGCGGTTGCGGATGCTCAGTGGCTGCCGCATCATGACTTGTGCCGACAATGGTTTGCTGCTGGTTGAGAGTAACTCGAGTGCTGAGATAGAACTCAGAGTGACACAAGCATGTAAGGTACTAAGGTTGTGGAGTCTGCAGCATAAGATGGATTTCAGTATTGAGAAACCCACTATGATGATTCTTAAAGGTCGTCTAGCCGCAACCCGTCGCCCACCACGGGTCGTGATGGATAACCTTCCGATTAGGTATATCACTGTTCAGAAATGTCTGGGTGTCTTTGATGAAAGGCTTCAATTCATTGAGCACCTTCAGTTTGTCGCAAGGATGGCTATTGATGCCTTCTTTGGTGTTCGTAGAGTCATCCATCCCAATTGGGAGTTGAATTACCATACCATGTGTATTCTTTGCAAAGGTATCTGTGAGTCCATAATGTTGTATGCTGCACCCGTCTGGGCTCATTGTTTACAATTCCAATGTTATAGGGACATTTTATTGCAAGTCCAGCATCTTCTATTATTAACTGTTGCCAGGGGCTACAGAACTGTCTCAAGAGAGACAGTCTCTGTAATCGCTGACATAAAACCCATTGACATTCTAGCTACGGAACGTAGCAAGCGGTACATTTCTAAGAAGGGGGGCCTTCTTCTGGGCATATTCAAGAAATTGAAGACCAAGGTTTTGACTCTTGGCAAGATAGGTGAAATGATTCTTCCTTCTGGTCGATACATGTATGGTATATTTACAAATATTAGGGAGTTGTGAGCAATTAGGTGGGTCTCCCCCAATCGGTACACAACTCAATTCCTTTCAGGACATGGTGCATTTAGGAATAGTTTGGCTAGATTTGGTTTGGTTGATTCGGGCATATGCCCGGTCTATAGGGTCAATGATGCTGCGGACCATGTTCTTTATGTTTGTCCCCGGTTTGAGGTTGAACATACCAGAGTTGTTAGGGAGCTTGAGAGAGTGAATTCCTTCTTTGATCTGCAAGTCAACTGGAAGACTCGCAGAGAATGGACTATTGTGGCTGGCTTCCTCTCTTTGAGCAGGAAGGCTGAAGGGGTATAGCAGACCCCAGGTGGCTAGGGACCACTTGGGCAGTTAATTGGCCAGAGGTAGGCATGTTAGCATCGAGCCACAGTCAGTTAGAAATTAGTGGTGATTGTTATTAAATGTCAGCTGTCAGCAGAACAACGTCTGCACTGCCGAGGGTATGGGTTACCATGGAGTCATGTGGTGTAGCGTCGTTTTGACAAGAGCAGCTTTTGATTGAGCAAACATCACTGACAGCAGGATGGTTACTGCACTGCCGACTGAATTTTGTTGTTGCAAATAACATTTTTGGTGGTATGTTATTATTCTATTGCCTCGATTATTATGAGACATTTATGAGATTGGCTCAGTTAAATGTAGAACTAGGCGCAAGGTTCCCATGCAGCTATGATGTGTAGCGGTATCTCAACCGATGGTAGTAGTGAAAGTAAATGTTAAGTGGGACTCTGTGCTGGAGCTGATTGGAAGTAGGAGGTCTGTCTGCCTCTCCCTGGTAGACCAGACTGGAGTCCAAAAAAAACTAAGTCAAGGGTATGAACTGAAATTTGAGTCCACTAAGGGAACTAGGACTGAATTTTGTTGTTGCAAATAACATTTTTGGTGGTATGTTATTATTCTATTGCCTCGATTATTATGAGACATTTATGAGATTGGCTCTGTTAAATGTAGAACTAGGCGCAAGGTTCGTGCTTCTGCGAACACGGTTAGCTAGTTCAGAGGGAAATAATGTAGGACATTCAAGATGTCTGGATGAGGGCTGCAGCAAAGGCAGAAGCTGAGTTTAAAAATCACCTATGTAAATGTCTACCAAGGCATTTACATTCATGGAATCACAACGAGAGCTGGCTTATTATTATGAGATGTAAATAAAATGTTAGAGAGCGAAAGACGACTCCTGTTAAAGCCCATCAGGGCTAGGAACAGAGGGTGGATGGCGACTGGAAGCGTCACAAGGCAGATGTCTTCCCCTGTGGGATTGGGATGTCTGAAAGTTGATTGGTACATCTAACAAAGTTATTGTAAATAAAACTTAAAAATAAAACAGGGCCTTTTACCCCCAATTTATTAGTTTTCACCCCAGTTTTTTCAAAGACTACTGCAGATACCAGTTCTGGAATCTATTTTGTTCAATTTTTCAGGAAAAAACCATATGTAATCATTAATTCTGTTCATTAGTTAGCCATCCTAAAAATTTCAGTACGTCTTCATTTCACTGGCGTACTGAAATCCAAACAAAATCTTTCACTAACTGTAATTCACAAATGAAACATTTTAGGATATATGTTTATCTTTAACTTATCCATTTATTTTCACAAGTAGAATAAGTTATGAAAGTCCCCGGAGAACTTTAGGATACATTCTGTACATTAATTTTATGAAAATTAAATTTCTTGCATTTTTTATTAATATGATTAAATTTTTTATTGTTACTGACACACAGCAGGTATGATTTTTTGTACAACGGTTTCGGGGTCAGCCCATCATCAGGTACAAATGTATAAATTAATTTTGTACAATCGGTTTTGGGCTCAGCCTATCATCAGGCATTAATCTATAAATTAATTAAAATAATTAATAACTTATGTATTAATTATTGGTAATTATAAATTATTAATAATTACAGAAATATTATTTTAGTTAGATTACAGATTAATATAGCACACCTGCCATGTATAAGTAATAAAAAAAGATTTAATCATATTAGTTTTAATTTTAGTTTAATGCAATGCAAAATAAAATTTTTATTATAATAATTTAAGATATTTTTTGTTATATAATTAATTATTTATCCATATTCTTGCAGATCTTTGTATTCGAGATTTTGAAACAAATCGTTTAGTGGATATTCCAAAAACTGTTTATGCTTTAAGAAGGGACAGAGCAGGTGCTGTTCAGACAAAAGACCAGTATGCTTACATATACCAGGTAAAATAATACAAATACATATTTCTAATGCATAATAAAATTCTAAAAATATAATTTTTAATATTCATTTGCCAATCGCACACAGAAAGAAAAAAAATTTAGCACATTTTACATAAATTAGCACATTTATGTACATCCAGAAAGGCCTCATTTTATCATACTTACTCTAAAACTAGTTTAAATCTATATTGGTCATATTCTAGTATGCATCTTCACAACTCAAAAAAAGAAAAATCACAGCAAACGTTTACTAGTGTAACTGTGGCAACACTAACATCACAATGGCTGCTAATGTAGCTAAAACACTTTGACTCATTAAAAAATAAGTTTAATTGTGTACAGTTTGCCATAGAAAATTATTTCATTTTAATTATACTTCTACTATATGTATCAGATTTCCCCTACTGAGTTGAAGCAATGTGTATTTATATAACAACATTCATTAAATACGGAAACCCTAAATAAATTTTTTTGAGGTAGGACAATTACTAATTTTTTTTTTTTTGCACTATTTACCAACAAGTCAGTAACTGACTAACTACCAGTTGACAGTCAGTACCAGAGGTACTGAAGATCAATTTTAAAACTAGCTATGAAAAACATTAAATGGCATCACATTTTGGTTAGTTAGTTATATTGTTTTAGTTTGCTGTTATTACATCAGAATTTTTTTTTTAATGCCCTTTAAAATAATGTGTTACATGCTATCTGTTCCTTTTTAAATTTTTTAGTTGCCTGGTGGGTGCTTGGGTTGTGGTGATCTCAGAAATATTGATCAAATTTCATTTTTGTTTCATGGTTGAAAAGTTATTTAAGAGTTGCCATATTTTATGAACACTCTGAATATACATATATATTTATTTATGGTATTTATGTTTTTATTGTGACTAATTTTTGTTTTTATTAATTTTATAGGTTCTAAATATATATGCTGCTAAGCTAACTGGAGGTGCACTTGACTCTATATAATTTATAGACTATTTACCTTGAAAAACCAGTTTACCATAAAATATTTTTAAGATTTACATTTAATGTAAATAATGTATTTCCAGAAACATTGTGTAATATATTTTATTTTTATTTCATAATAATATTATGAAATGTATGTAAATTTTTTAAGTCATTTTTATCAGACTCTTTGTAAATATTAAATCTACACATATTCTAATTATTGTATTATAATTATGAGATTTTTTATTGGATTTTTACCCAACAGAGTAAAACACTATGTATATCTATACAATATATATACTCATATTATTAATTTCAACATATTTTAAAAATTAAAGTAGTATTTTTTATTAAATAAAGAAACTTCTAGTAAAGAATGCTGCATGAATAGATTTATACATTTCTGATAAGCTTTGTTAGTAAAATTATAAGTTAAAAGATGTTTATTACAATTAATATTTATTATAATACTGTAAAAATGTTAAATAATACTCATATTTTATTAATATAAGAACTCTAGTTCCTGCATTTATACTGAAAATATTGATTATTATATGAAGTTATGATTATGTAAAGATTATTTTTGTTACAATATTTGGATGAACAGCATAGTATTGTGATATGAAGTTAATTATAGTGTTTTGTTATTACTGTTATGTTATTGATTGTTTTGTAGGTTAATTATTACAGATATTATATTTTTATGTGTATTATTTACAGTAAACAATATATTGCTTTTTTTAATAAAACACAAATATAAATGTGTATTTGTAAATTTTTAACCTGATTTCATCAATAGAATATGCTTGAGAAGCATGTTTAACTGTTCAAGGGGACATTTATACTAATCTTCATCATTCTTAAAATTGTGTCATTGATTCAGGTAAATAAAATCTGAAAAAACAAAATAGTGGTGAATAGATATTATTTTTCAAAACCAAAATTATTTAAAACTTATTGAATGAAGTAAAAGCATTTACAAAAAGGATTTCAAAACTAATATTATCCTATTTCCTATGAAAGATTTATACATAATTGTGTATGGGATTTATATATACATAAAATTTATATATTTGGATTTATATATTTCCTATTTATATATATTTTTAATTATCTCCTATATGTTTGTCATTGCCTAGCAGTCACATTACTTAACATCTAAAATCCAAAGGATCAATATTCAGGGCTACGAGATGTATAAAACTCAAAATAAGTTTTAATTAATTTGATTATATTCATAGCTAAAAAAATAAATTAAAATAATCTACGGTTAGAAATTAAATAGTCTGTAAATTAATTGAAAATGGACTGCTTCTAGCAGGAGTCATGTGCAGCAGATGGAGCCGTATGCAGCCGCCCGGCGTAACATCATTGGTTCATTGGAATCTGAAACCACTGAAACTTGACAATGGCACTCAACTATATATTAAAAATTTATCAAGAAATATCATAGAAGCAACATTTCTTACCAGAAAAAATATAGGAAAAGATGTTTTCGTATAAAGGATTCCAATAATTTCAACCAAGCTTCCATTTCAATTTAAACATTTTCAATTCCTTTTAAGATTATCATATGTAATGACCATCAACAAATCACATGGACAGTCGCTAAACACTGCTGAATTACTGATGGAAAATAGTTGTTTTGGTCAAAGCCAGTTAAATGTGGGGTGCTCAAGAGTTGGTTCACCAAGAAATTTATTCATTTAAGCTGAGAATCGCCAGACAAACAACATAGTTTACAAACTACCAAATAAATTATGTGGGATAATAATCTTTTTTTCTTTTTTTCTACTTTAAAATATTTTATTTTATTTTACTTTATTTTTATTGTTCAGCAACATTACCCAACATCCACAAGGTGTCGCTGGTAACATATCTGTCAAAATAATTTTTAATTAATTTGATAATATTCATGGCTAATGGACAGAATATCAACAAAAACTTGTACAGAAATTGTGGTTTAAATTTTTCCTCCAATATGTAAATCATTTACTGCATGAAAAGACTACTGCCAGGACAACGAAGCCAGCCCAGTTGACTTTAACAATAAAAACATAACCCTTTCCCTCCCCGAAGGGCTAGCCAGTGAAGCCACTTCAGGTAGCTAGTGTGAAATAAATTATTTACTTAATTTTGAGTAAAATAAAAATTCTTTGCTTTTGTTTGTTAGAGACTCATTAATTTATTCTTGTTCTAAGGATTACGAACATAGCTCCAGACAACAGGACCATCCCTAGGTTGCAGAGATTCATTAGTATAATAGCTATAAATAAGAAGCAGTCTGAGTAAGCAATCATGGATAGGGTAAGGTAACAATGATTGAGTTTGATGGGGGTACACTGTATAGAGGGTAAAAGTCACAAACCTAACAAGCACTAATCTAAAGTAAGTGTTGGCTGCTACAAATAAACTGACATGTACTTCATGCAAAATCTTGCATGACTTTAAGAAGTAGGAAGTACTGTCTTCCTTGATGCTACCATAATGAGCGGCATCTATAAAGAGGTTAGATAAACAGATGAATCTTGAAGGGGGCAGCAATTATTAAAGGTGTCAACTAATTTATGGTTGGCATGGCTTGAAAAACAAATTTAAGGCTTGCACTCAAGGATTTATTTTAGGCTTGAGTACTCCACGGTAGAAACCAGTGGAAAATTGTAAATATGTTTTCCAAGAAAATGTTTTTCTTTTTCACTTAAATCAATATGATGGAGTCGTCACTGATAAAATATTCTTCCAATCAGATATCCTAGTAGAGGCTGCTCAAGAGATCATCAACATATATTTAACCAAGCCATTTTTCAAGTCAGATTGTAGAATGCGTTTATTATTTGCATATTTAGTTAATGCTCAAATATTTGATACACAGTCATTAGTCTCCTATTCTTATTAACTTGTTATTTAAATAATACACTTTGAAGAGGGTTGATATTTATCACATCTACATACATATCTTAATTTCTCAGTTTCCATCTCCAGGTTTAATACAGTACCATTATGTCTGTAGGGCTCAAACTCTATTCTGCTCAGTGACACATTGTTGAGAAAGTAAGGGAAGATTAAAAACTCTGTCTTCTTTACTATGGATTATCTATGTTCTTTTGACTGCTGGCAAATGGAATAAAGGTACAGTTTACTTCATAGTTCCACTATATTTCTATGCCTGTAATCACTGATTTATATGGAAATAATCACAAACCTGTAGTCCACCTTCATATGTAATAGTATGAGAATGAAATGATAATACTGGGTGATGGAGAACTGAATTGGGATAAGTATTACAAAATCTTGTAATATAAATCAGAGATAACAAATGTAGGAAGTTGCCCCCTGATCGATCTTAACTTCCTTCACACAATGGTAGTTAGTAGTTGTACAGAGTCATTCAACATAATTCCACATAGATGAATGTTTGCTGACTCTCAAAATGTTCAATAGCAGTAACTTCATACTGTTGCAAAATCCATTCCAGTGCTATCTAAGAAACCTTTACATTTATCTGGTTGTTCCTTGGTGGAATAATGTCCTTAGGAAGATGTTTAAGGATTGTCAGAAAACTTAGTGAACCTTTAATTGTAGACGAACCACTGAATATCTTAGAATATATCTTAATACAAACATAAACTGTCATTAAACACTTTGCAAAAGTGTACAGACCTTTGCAAATTCGTTACAGACCTTAATTTCAAATGAAGCTATCCAGGATTGCTTTGTAAAGTAGAAACATCACTGGGAAAACCGTGTGAATAGGGGAAGGGAGTACTATGTGTGACAAGGACCAATAATCTGTAAAATTAATAATAAAGATTAAAAAAATAAAGTTTGGCTATTTTCTGAACAGACCTCGTATGAGTGGGCTTTACAACTATTTTAATGGACATCTAAATAATAAGGCGGCACCTAAGGTCATTTGAGCTATCTTATATTCTTTGTACGATCTTGAAATATCATTATGCTAATTGGAGTACTTTTCCATGTGGAAACAAATGCTAATAAAATATCTCTTTAAGTTACCTTACAAAAAATGGATATTCTTGATATTCTAGTAAGTTTTTTTTTAACTGCTTTGCCAAGGTTATTGCTGATGGCAAGATGTAAACTACATGTTCCAGTTGGGAGTGAGTTTCTGATTAGTCTAGCAGTTTAAATGTGGCTGCTTTAACAAATCAGCATATGTTTACTGCTGGGCTGTGTGCCATATGGATGGTCTTTCATCATGCTGCATGCAAATGGACACTGCCAAATTGTGATTCTATAAGTGTACTACAAGTACTTAAAAAATATTTACAATCCTTTCATAACATCAGCTACACTCATGCCTGTCTGTCTAATTTCTCAGTGACCGCAATATCCATGGAGTCTCTTCACAATCCCTTGGCGTTATTTATTTTCTATCATTGCATGTCGATTTAAAAAAAAAATTGTTTTATTCGGTTTAGTTCTTTTATCATTATTCTTTTTTCAACATTTCTGAAAAATGAAATAAAAATCCAAACTGCAATTAAATAAAAATTTACTTAAACTGTAGTATGGCATGATTTGTTTGAGTAAAGATGATAATAATTTTATTGCAGCCATATAAAAAATTAAGAAAAAAGAAGGAATGAAGGGAGGGAGTAGCTCCTAAATTACAAAAACTGAGTATAGTCAGATTTATTACAAATTAGAAAATTAACTAGTAGTTTTCTGTACTTCTTGAAAATATAAAATATTTCAAAAATTCCCAGAATAGTAACAGAAAGACTCGTGTGTTATAAACACTGAAAAAAAACAAAATCAATCAAGTTAGGTCAACCAATAAAACATGCTTAAAGCTTTACATGGCCTTGCTTGTTTTAGTTCACAAATTCTCTTTGTTTAATGCTTTTTTCACAAAAACTATTTCTGGTTCTTAATTTCTCTTAACTCAGACTATATTGCTGTTTTCTACTCATGTGCAAACAATTTGGTAAAATAATCATAAATCATTTGCTTGAATAAGAATCCTTCTTTTAATAAAGACCGCATGAAAATTTTTAATAACTTCTTAAGTGTAGCAACAATTGATGAATTTAAAAAATGAAATTTTTTGTTCGTAGATTTATATTAAAAACTTAAATATTAAATTTATTTTTAAAAAAATTAATACTATGATAAAAAGGTAGGTGACCATTGATTTTAAAGAAATATGTGCTATCCATTTCACATTAAGTTTTTTCTAGATTAAATCAAATAGCACAGATGTAAATGACCTGTTCTAGTATTCAGGAGGTCATTGGTTTGGCTATTCTGAAATTGTTTCCTGGTGGTTCATCATCATGTTCAGTCTAATAGATACATACATAAAATAATACTAATGACAGTTCCATTAGCTCTAAAAGACTGAAATTGAAATAGAATCATTAAATGCAAAATATTTCTTGTAAACAGGTTATTTTAGATTTCAATTCAATTCTCCAAATAGAATGCCATTATTTCTAATAATAACTTTTTGAAGAGCTCTATGTAAAATCTTTGGTACTTCTAAAACCGTCTCCGATAATGAATTTTATTGTCATTATTAAAAACATAACAGCTTTTTTTTTAATTGAAGTTTTTTCAAATTGATGTGGTAGTCTAATAACAATATTCTGATTCTGTTATCAATAGTATGTTCTTTTATCATTCTTTTTTCAACATTTCTGAAAAATGAAATAAAAATCCAAACTGCAGTTAAATAAAAATTTACTTAAACTGTAGTATGGCATGATTTGTTTGAGTAAAGATGATAATAACTTTATTGCAGCTATATAAAAAAATTAAGAAAAAAGAAGGAATGAAGGGAGGGAGTAGCTCCTAAATTACAAAATCTGAGTATAGTCAGATTTATTACAAATTAGAAAATTCTAATTTGTAGATTGAAAATTAGAGGAATAAAAAGTACTATTTTTATTCATCGCTTTAAACGACCTCATTAAAACATGTGATCTATTTATTATTTGTATATTTTTTGTACTTGATACAATACTGAAACAAAAAATATCTAGAAACAAAGGAATAAATCCGCTCCGTCCTCCGGGGTTATTTTATTTTAAGTTTATGAGTGCAACCTAGTGGCTAACCTTGGAACAACACAAGCCATGTTGGATGCTTTTCCGTCTTCGTCATCTAAGTGTTCAGCTCTCTGTTGATCAGTTGTTAGGTAGTGCCTGGGCAGTGAACTGCTGTCGTCGGGTAGGCCATTAATGCGATAATTTTTGGAATTGAATTTTGGCTTTGAAAAAAAAATTAAATTTCCTTTTATTGTGTGAGTGATTATATAATGCTAATATGGATTTTAAAAACGTCATTTTTAATGCAGCCCGAGATGGTAAACTACGTCGCCTGAAGGTGAGTTTTGTTTACTTCATTTGGGTTTTTGTTGTTAGCTCTGGTTTTCGTTTGCACAGTTTAAGTGGCTACTTGATATTTATGATATTATTAATAATTAAAATTGATGTAGGTAAATAATATGTGAAAGTATTATTATATCGTGTCAAATAATTTTTGTTCGTGTTACGGAACAATTTCTTACGGGATTAAAATATTTTTGGCGAATCATTTGTAAAAATATTTTTTATAATAATTAAAATGAATTGGTAGTGGTTACTCCATTTATTAATTAGTGTTTTCTGATTAAGTTGGCTTATGCATAGTTCAAAGTATTAATTAATAGTTTCATTAGGTAATAGCAAACATGAAGTATAAGACTGTAATTATTTTCCAGCAATTACAAGTGGATTGACTACTTTTCTTCGGTTAAACTGCAGTTTCATCTCGTTTTTAGGGCTAACGGAGCATACAAAACGGGTTTTTTATTGTTACATTTAGATTTTATTTGAACTGTACATTCTATTCCCAAAATTTGTGTAATATAATGAAAGTCTTTATTTTCCTTATAAATTTGAAGAGACGTTTTTTTAGATATTTAAGAAAATTGTAATTATTAATTACCTTATTGTTAAATTTAATCTTGTGCAGTTAACTTGTATATGATTTTAATTATTTCAGTGAAACATGCTTTATAAAAAATAATATATTCCCTGCTTTCTTGAAACTATTTAGGTTAAATGTATCAAAATTAGGTGATAGATTTTCTTAAACTATTAGAGTAATTAAAAATTTTGCTTATTGTGTATTCTGTTTAATAAAAGTAGATTCTGTTATGTTAAATTTATTTATATGTTAATTTATCTATAATATTTATTATTTGCAGTGTTAGAGTGATTAATTATTTTATTTACAACTTCATTTAAACATTTTTAATATTATTGCTTAAAAATATTTCCTTATAGTATATGGCAGTAATAAAAAATTAATTTTGGTGAATATACGTGCTTCATTTTCTGATGCAAACTTTATTTTTATTAGTAAAATATAATGCGTACTATCTACCTTTACTGAGTAACAAATTTGACCTGTGTAAATATGTGAGTAGGAGATTTGGTTACTATAATCCTTTTTTTTATGTAAAAGTATAAACTATATTTTCTGTTTAAATATATTATTGAATTTCCTTTTTAAAAGTTTTTTCTACTTTTTAATGTAATGAGTTTTTCTTTTCAACAAAATTAATTTGTATAAATGGACCAAAGAAATAAAGATCTAAATGTGAAGAAACAAGTTTATTTTGGGGTTAAATACTTGATGGGGGTACTTATCATTGAGACTATTTTTTTATTGTTATAAAGAAATGTTGTAATGGAACCAAAGCCCTTTGGAACACTACTCTAGCACTGCTTTTCAACAGAAAAAGAGGTACAATATTTTTCTTAAATCAGACGGTAGTGATTAATTTTGATCCATAAATTCAATAATTTGTGTACTTTCATAAAATTGAATCTGAGACTTTTTTCTTGTTTAATTAATTGCAGTTTGCCATATTTAAAACTATAAAATATGAACATGGAGATATTAGAGGGTATATGTACACAGTATAAATACTTTTTATATTTGATGCTGTATGTTCTAAAAAAAAGGCATGTTAATTCAGATTACATAAAAATACTCGTGCTGCTAAATTCCATTTGGTATGATGCCCTCAGCATTTTTTCTGATACATTTAACTTCACCTTTGTATAAAATTTTCCACTCTCAGTTGAAGATATGCTGTGAGACATACTATTTCATAAAAATAAGGGTTGCATTAATATGTTTCTTTACATTATGTCTTCTCGTGGATTTGCATCTAAAACACTGTAATCTCAAACGGTAGCACTTAGAATTGTTGGTACTTACGTATTAGCGCCATCGCAGCTACAGCTTCATTTAAAAACAAAGTAGTCAATCGGATTTCGGTGGAAGATGAACAGTCTCTTTATTAATTAATTTATTTACTTATTAATTATAAATATAATTTAACCAAACTTAACCTATGCTCGCTTCGCTCTCTAACCTTGACTAATAACCACCGTAATTTTTTGAGTATTTATTTAATAAATTCAGTAATTATTGCAATTATTTATTACTTAAATAATCAAAACACTCCTGTTAATTAGTCCCAGTCAAGGTTAGCGAGCGTAGGTTAAGTTTTGTTATATATTTATAAAATAAATAAATATAAATAACCATTTATTAAAATTAATAAAGAGACTGTTTTTAATCTATGTTAAACTCTATATCAGCCCATTTTCCACCGAAATTCGATTGACTACTTTGTTTCAAAGTAAAGCTGTAGCTGCGGTGACGTTAATACGTAAGTACCGAATTGGTTTTAATAGAATGAAGGTAAGGAAAGTTAGACCTACGTTTTGGCTTGCCGAAGTGCAGTTGATTATTGGGCACAGTGATTAAAGCAATAAAACCACTTAACATCTTAATCTCACAAGTAATTCTGGCATATGGTATTTGTTATTCTTTGAGATCACAATCTTTGGGAATGATTTGTGAATCATGTCAGTTAACCCATTCCTGTTATGGTACTTCCATTTATATAAAATAGTGGTGTAGGGTATTTTATGTATCTTTAATATTGGTAATTGTATAAAATTATATTTTCATCTCAAAATTTTCTCTCATTAAAATGGGATGGAATTTATGTTAAAGGCCATTTATGATTGTCTTCAAGGTCAGAGAAATAATAGACTGAGTTATGCAAGGGTGTGAGGTATGCTGGGTGCTTATATCCAGAAGTCTCATAAACAAACTATAGTAAGAGGTTTGTAATTTAAAGTAGGAAGAATGTTTACAATTGAATTGTTAACATTTACCATGATATCTTTTGGATATGTTTTCTACATTTTATTTTATTAAATAGACATTAAGTGGAAAATTTAGTTCTTCCAGTCAAACAAAAACTTGATGGAAGCACATTGTGAAATAAGTTGTTTCATATGATAAGTTATTTTGTTTTAATAGAAAGTTGTAACAGTTACTATTATTATTTTTTGTTAATCAGCTATATTATCAGTTAAGATATAACCCAGATTAAATTTTATTAGAAAAATATTATTTAAATTAATCATATTTTAATTTAATTTTTTAACTTATTAATTTTTCAAAAAAAGATTTTGTAAAATATCCCACGTTTTGTAACCTTTTAGGCATTTTTATGATTGTTTCATTGTTATAGCGCTATTTACATATTCATCATGTGTAATGGCTTGTGTTTAAATGCTCTATAATACTTCACTTAAATTTTATCTTAGAATTTTTCATTTAGAGAGTTACTAAAATTTTATTCTTCCATCTGCAAACTGATCTGGCCTCCTTGTATTTTTGGAAATGAGGAATTGACTTTATAGCAAGCCTCTAAAAGTTAACAAAATTATATTCTGTAATAAAATTTTGGGTCAATGGTTTGTTATAAATCATATATTTATGTAGAATTTGCTTTAAAAAATAATATGTACCATATAATTCTTTAATTTTGGTTTTTATATGAAACTGTAAGGAAAGATGATAATTCCACAAACGTATGTTTTTTTTTTTTTATTGTAAAATATCTTATTTATTTGTACCATGTACTTCATATAAGGTACAAATTTGTAAAATCTTCTTTTTTGTTTTTAAGTACTAAGAATGTATAAGAATTTGCTGAAAATTGATCCTTTGTTGCTTAGTTTAAGTACAAATTTCTTTTCCATTATATGTTAGTGAAATCAGTGTGTAGTTTTTATTTAATGATGAGACAAATCTGTGTAAAAGTATGGCAGAGATTTTATTCTGACTGTAATCGTTATGAAATAAAAGTTATGCAGTATATTATTACTTTCATGTTATGAGGAGGTTAATGCACACAGTTGATTTATGAATATTATTTTAATTAACTAGGAAATATCTTTAGACCTCGGCAACAGAATACGTAATTGTACTTGTGAAAGAATAATTATGGGAAATAAAAGCAACAAATTCCACTTTGAAGAAAATTAATGATCTCTGTTTTATGAAAATTAATTATCATTTTTATATAATATATATATATATATCCAGATTACATTTATAATTACACAGTTTTTAATGCCCACGATTAAGTAGTCTAGTACTACAACATTAAAATATGTAGATTTATTTAATATCGGATTAAATATTGCAAATCTTTGGATAAATATTTATACAAATCTTTGTGTCAGGAGTATAAAAATAAGGGTCACTATGGGAGCACAGGCTTTGCATAAAATGCTGAGTAAGCGCAATTATTTTTGTGAGTATAGATCTCAGATTTCCAATGATTAAGTGAACAAAAAATGTTCAGTTATAGAATCAAAAAAAAATATAAAAATTGACATTGAAAAGTTGTGTAACATGGTAAATGTTAGGTTATACCTTTGTTTTTTCTTATTTTATTATTTTCATGTTCATTGGCCTTCTGTTTGCTGTGATCATTTAAAAAGGAAATGTAACAAGGACAAAAATTTTGTAAACCGTTAAAAGAATGTTTGGAGAATTGAATCCTGTTGTAATAACATTTTGATGAAAAGATGTTGATTACTCTAAATTTTTACCTTTGTTTTTCCTCTCACTTTCCTTATTAACCTCTCGTTGATCTGCAGTAAACTATATTGACTTTTAGAAGAGTCCATGATTCCAAGCGAGACAGGTAAATACCAGAATGTAAATTTAAAACAGATTTCTTTTTTCATTTTCGGATTAAAAAAATCCAATTATAATAGAATAACTTTGCTGCTCTACCTATTCTTGTGTTTAATTTCTATAGAGTCCTCATTATTTTTAACTTATTTGAAGTTGTTTTACTTATTCTATAACTTTCCCTTCTGGTTTCTTTATGTAGTTGTTTTTCTTCTCTCAGTCACAATCGATTCAGTTTTTTGTATGTAGATAATATGATATTATAAATGATTTGTGTTCAAGACCTGTTTCTATTCAGTTAGTCTGTACAAATTTGTAATTTTTATTTTATATTTCAGCGGTTGCAAATTGTTGACCCAATTTACTCTTTTGTCTGCATCTTTGTGGGATTTATTACAAATATGTATACCGTATCGCTTACATCAAGTATGCATCGGTATCTTTTAAGTGAATGATGTCGGCTCCCATTCTGAAAAACCTATTAACAGTTTGCGCTTAATAAAATTTCTTTCTGTGTTCACTTGTAATTGTTCTTTATCATGTTAGCCATTAATTTCATATTTAGTGCATAGTATACAGTAGTAGTATTTTAGACATTTTCATGTATTATTGATGTATCATGATTTTTTTTTAAGAACTGTTAAAAATACACCTTAGTTGGATATCATTTAATAAGTAAAACATGCTAACACCTGTCTAATTCATTACTTAGAACAGAAATTTTTTTGTGACTTGATTCAAACCCGGAAAACCTGCTGGATGAAATGCAGACCGCTATCACTCCAACATGGCAGTAGGTTAATCTCTACTTTGCCAACTATACGTTCTCCGTCGTAGCTTTTAACTGTCTGCTTTAAATGTAGCCTGTTGCTCAAGTTACAACGAAATATGTCTGGAATTACTTAACTTCTAAAATAAGGTAAATTTTTATTAATTCCCAGAAAAAAATTGATCTTATAACTATAGCAAATGTTAATCCAATACCTATTACTAACATATTAAATACTATCGCTTAAATATAGTATCTATATATTACTGGCCGATTATTATTGTAGTTTAAATATTCAGTAAATTCTAAAATATGGTTTTCTGTAAACATTTTTTAAACAGGAATAAACCTAACGACCAGAAATTTATTAATAATATACCTTTTTTCAGAACTATTTGTAAAAGTTATAAAAATAAAAATATTGCTTATACAAAAAAGGGCATAACCGAATTTTCTTATCCTTTAATTTAAATGTAAACCACACGTTTCTTGTTTAAAATTACGATTCTGAATAAAAATTTTTTGAGCGGGCTTTAATTTGGTGTTCTGTTTTACAAAACCTTTTCGCTAAAAATTGAATTTTTTATTTAAAAAATAGCAGGACAGATTTAAGCTAGGTCTTTATTTACCGCAGAGAATAAATAAATAAAATTATAGCGGTCCAGAACTTGTCTTATTTCGTTAGCCAGACTTAGACGGCTAGCAGTAACTAACAAAAGTGCTACGTGGAAACCGAACATCGTTATTTTATATATAGGTAGTTCTTTACAGATTAACCCACCGGGTTGGTCTAGTGGTTAATGCGTCTTCCCATATCAGCTGATTTGGAAGTCAAGAGTTACAGCGTTCAAGTCCTAGTAAAGCCAGATATTTTTACACGGATTTGAATACTAGATCGTGGATACTGGTGTTCTTTGGTGGTTGGGTTTCAATTAACCACACATCTCAGGAATGGTCGAACTGAGAATGTACAAGACTACACTTCATTTACACTCATACATATCATCCTCTGAAGAATTATCTAAACGGTAGTTACCGGAGGCTAAACAGGAAAAAGAAAGAAGTTCTTTACAGATTGGAAAGGATTTCATTGTTTAACATAACCAATGGAAAAAAGAGACTAAACTCAGAAATAGTCTTACGGGTACGATTATTACACTTAAATATTTGCTAGTGTCATTACAGTAAATTTTTACTCTTATTTTTGACATTATAGAAAATGTAAGATAATTACTAATTTTTTAATAAAAAACTATATGTATATATCTGAACGTTGATGAGTTTGTTTTATAAGTCGTTTTGTTTAAATATGCCTGCCGTTCTTAAAATAATATTTTTTATTACACTAGGCGTTGATTAAATATTAAGGTTATGTTTTTACCGTATTTTATTTTGTAAGTGACTTTTGAAGGATGTGCAGTAGATTTAGTAGTTTTTTAGTTATTATTTTACCGTTGAAGATAATTAGATAGAAAGTACCTTGTACATTAATTTGAACAAAATTACATCTTGTGCTAGTTTGTTAATTATTTATTTCTTAATTTTTTAAATGTTAATTTTTGTGTATTGTATCCACTGATTTCTTATAAGAATTTAATTATTTATTTTTAAAAAAACTTATTTTTAGTAGTTTCAGATAAAAACTATGTTATTTTTTGAATGAAATTTTTTTTAGTTTAAAACTTGCGATTCAAAATAGTAAAGAATTGATAAAATAATATTGTATTCATTGATTTTTTACTAACTATATATAATAACCTATCTATTTTTGTTATGAATTACAGTTAATTCAAGATTATAATAGAATAGGGAAGAAGGAAGTCGCGTTTATTCGTCTGTAGTAATTATTATCTATGACTGTTAGCATACGGGATGTAGCACGTGTGATGTGTCTTACTCATGTGAGAGTCATTTTGTATAATAACCGTTAGACAGCTGTTTGCAATAATTGCATGTCATTTAAAAAATTATCGTTGCCGTTTTATGTTTTTTTTTAATGTACGATGTATTTATTTTCTCTTCGCTTCCTTAAGTTTTATAATTGTGTTGGTTTTTCTTCATTGAAAACACTATTAAATTATGCGTTTTGATCATAATTTCCGTAAAGCTGTTATCTGTGGTAAATTCACCGAATATTGGAAATATTTGACCAAATTTGGTATATTTTATAATGATTTACAGTCATAAATGATTTAAATCATTCTTAACCGATGTGAATTTAAAATCACTGTAATGATTTTTACAACAGTACGGCATCAGGGGGGAAGTAAGAGACTATAACAAATATTAGGAAAATTTTAATTATTTATTTCGGCAAGTAGGTGGGGTAGCATGTAATTTATGTAGTTCAGACTACTGATCGCCGGCCTCTGGCGCGAGTGGTAGCGTCTCGGCCTTTCATCCGGAGGTCCCAGGTTCGAATCCCGGTCAGGCATGACATTTTCACACACGCTACAAGTCATTCATCCCATCCTCTGAAGCAATACCTAACGGTGGCTCCGGAGGTTAAAAAAAAGAAGACTACCGATCAGCGAAAAATAAAGGTATTCTCACTCCTGAAAAAATCCCTCTTAATGCACTCCTAATTACGTTTGAAGCCTCTTCGAAATAATGTGGAGGCTGCAGAGCCTCGCGATGGAAGAAGCATGGCTGCGGGAATGTGACACCACAACTAAGGGAAGGTCTCTGTATAAGTTTACACGGGATCTAGGGGATGGAATGCCTCGAGTTCGTTTTTAAGGGCAACGAGTGCCCAGGTACTCACCAACCATGTTAATTTGAACTAATATTTGTTTCGGTTCCGCCTGGCAGTTGAGCTGCGAGGAGGTTCAGTCAAATGAACACCTGATGTTTAACTGCCCTGCTTTTCTGAGACCGGGCCACCCTGGAACTTAGTGGTCAAGGGGAAAATTGGCCACTTACAATGCGGCTCTCGCCACATTGTCGGATCGTGTGGGAGTTCCTTAATACGGTTGCTGTGTTCAACCGACATCAGTAGTTTACTTAGGGAACTCCAACCGCACTGCTGTCTGAAGCTGATTTAGAGATATATGGCTGACCACCAGCCGAATAAGGCTCCAAGCGCTTTAATATGGTGGACAGGTACTTGCTGGCATTCAGCGACCTAGGTATCACAGCGAATTGCTGCCTAGTCGAAGTAAATTTTAATTTATAGGCGTCACATATATTTTTAGTAGTTGATGGGGTGCGCCTACCCATTTTAGTAAATATATGATAAGTGAGCGGTTGGGACAGGTAAGCCGGTGGTGTATGGCACCGCGCTTAGTCCGCTCACGCTGTTAGGTAAGCTCTAGGAGCTATTTAGGACACTGGTCGCTAAATAGTTTCGTGGCTGATTTTTTTTTTCTATAGCCTATGTTGTTTATCTTATCATGAAGGGGATTAAAGGGGATTTACGTAATTAATATATTGCCTTTAACAATTGAGAAAGAATAACATTTAAAGTAGAATTATTTTTTGTAATCTTCATATCGGTTCAGCGGTTATTGATATATTATTAAGGAACTCTCTGTTTATGAGATAATGTAAATTACAGCTTATATATATTTTTTCCTATTAAACGGTTTTGAAATATCATTGCCACCAAACATAATGTAATCAGAAATTAGCCTGCAGAAATCCTACAAATGGTTAAACGGAAAAACGGGTAAAATAAATGAACGATTTCCGGTTACTGACATAACCGCGCCATGTGGGAAAGGTTGACAAGTGCCCTAGTTTAAGGGACGCCCATTTTAGAACTAATTATTGAAGCTCAATTTTTGCAAGTGTTGCGATGTTAGGAAAAACTTATTGAGAGCATCTGATAGCCGGCTTTAATATTTCAAAAAAGTAAGGATTCATGACCAGTGAAGTTGATCTATACGGAAGATTAAACTCGTCTGAATTATTGGTCCTATACTTTTTTTTTGTATTAATTCATTTTTATATACCATTAAATCAGCAGAAGCAAACTTAGGCAGAATAAAGAGAACTGGTAGAAAACCTTGGGTTTCAGACGATATATTGCAGCTGATGGATGAACGTAGAAAATATAAGAATGCTAGTGATGAAGAAAGTAAAAGGAACTATCGGCAATTAAGAAATGCTATAAACAGGAAGTGCAAACTGGCGAAAGAAGAGTGGATTAAAGAAAAGTGTTCAGAAGTGGAAAGAGAAATGAACATTGGTAAAATAGACGGAGCATACAGGAAAGTTAAGGAAAATTTTGGGGGACATAAATTAAAATCTAATAATGTGTTAAACAAAGATGGTACACCAATATATAATACGAAAGGTAAAGTCGATAGATGGGTGGAATATATTGAAGAGTTATACGGAGGAAATGAATTAGAAAATGGTGTTATAGAGGAAGAAGAGGAAGTTGAGGAGGATGAAATGGGAGAAACAATACTGAGATCTGAATTTAAGAGAGCATTAAAAGATTTAAATGGCAGAAAAGCTCCTGGAATAGACGGAATACCTGTAGAATTACTGCGCAGTGCAGGTGAGGAAGCGATTGATAGATTATACAAACTGGTGTGTAATATTTATGAAAATGGGGAATTTCCATCAGACTTCAAAAAAAGTGTTATAGTTATGATACCAAAGAAAGCAGGGGCAGATAAATGTGAAGAATACAGAACAATTAGTTTAACTAGTCATGCATCAAAAATCTTAACTAGAATTTTATACAGAAGAATTGAGAGGAGAGTGGAAGAAGTGTTAGGAGAAGACCAATTTGGTTTCAGGAAAAGTATAGGGACAAGGGAAGCAATTTTAGGCCTCAGATTAATAGTAGAAGGAAGATTAAAGAAAAACAAATCAACATACTTGGCGTTTATAGACCTAGAAAAGGCTTTCGATAACGTAGACTGGAATAAAATGTTCAACATTTTAAAAAAATTAGGGTTCAAATACAGAGATAGAAGAACAATTGCTAACATGTACAGGAACCAAACAGCAACAATAACAATTGAAGAACATAAGAAAGAAGCCCTAATAAGAAAGGGAGTCCGACAAGGATGTTCCCTATCGCCGTTACTTTTTAATCTTTACATGGAACTAGCAGTTAATGAGGTTAAAGAACAATTTAGATTCGGAGTAACAGTACAAGGTGAAAAGATAAAGATGCTACGATTTGCTGATGGTATAGTAATTCTAGCCGAGAGTAAAAAGGATTTAGAAGAAACAATGAACGGTATAGATGAAGTCCTACGCAAAAACTATCGCATGAAAATAAACAAGAACAAAACAAAAGTAATGAAATGTAGTAGAAATAACAAAGATGGACCACTGAAAGTGAAAATAGGAGGAGAAAAGATTATGGAGGTAGAAGAATTTTGTTATTTGGGAAGTAAAATTACTAAAGATGGACGAAGCAGGAGCGATATAAAATGCCGAATAGCACAAGCTAAACGAGCCTTCAGTAAGAAATATAATTTGTTTACATCAAAAATGAATTTAAATGTCAGGAAAAGATTTTTGAAAGTGTATGTTTGGAGTGTCGCTTTATATGGAAGTGAAACTTGGACAATCGGAGTATCTGAGAAAAAAAGATTAGAAGCTTTTGAAATGTGGTGCTATAGGAGAATGTTAAAAAACAGATGGGTGGATAAAGTGACAAATGAAGAGGTATTGCGGCAAATAGGTGAAGAAAGTAGCATTTGGAAAAATATAGCTAAAAGAAGAGACAGACTTATAGGCCACATACTAAGGCATCCTGGAATAGTCGCTTTAATATTGGAAGGACAGGTAGAAGGGAAAAATTGTGTAGGCAGGCCACGTTTGGAGTATGTAAAACAAATTGTTGGGGATGTAGGATGTAGAGGGTATTCTGAAATGAAACGACTAGCACTAGATAGGGAATCATGGAGAGCTGCATCAAACCAGTCAAATGACTGAAGACAAAAAAAAAAAATACCATTTAACTTAACAAACAGATCAAACGGACTGACATCTTGTGACTGAAAATTATTTGTTTAATTTTCATTATAATTTTTGTCAGTAATTAGATGACAGTGAAATTTCTAGAAAATATTAAGGGGGTACCTATTGTTAAATTACGAATATTGTGGTGCCTTTTGTTTTTTGTTTTTTTTTGCTTGATGGTAACGCCACATAAGCTTAAAGCTTGTACTTGGGATATGGAAATGGAATTTTGTAGCGTATAAACACTTTGTCCCAAAGGATAAAGAAAGTGTTTAGGCTCGTCATCAGTTGATATTTTACGCAGATAAATTGCCCAACCCACACACTGCATGTTCTGCAGTCCGTCTAAATTATTTATACTGGCTGAACTGTAATAATTATGGAGCTTTTCTCTTGTCAATAACTGCTTCTGACAAACTATGCGTGCCACCTAGTGGTTTACCATTGACAATTTTCCAGCTTTCTTACATAAAATCTTAGCCGTGATCATCCTGTTCTGGATGTGACCAATGCGTTTCAGTTTTTCTATTTAAGTTTCACCTTAGATTTTGGCTCGATTCAATTTTCAAAATTCTTACAAAAATCTTTTTTCGATTATAACCGCCGTCCGTAGACGTGTACGGCAGTTATAGACGTTAAAATACGGTTATGATAAATGTTACACCAAATTAACCAGAAGAAAATAAAAACTAAGATTTTTTTTTACAAAAAAGAAGAAAAATATTTGTGACCATAAATTAATTTTTTTTTATGTCCGCTACCTCCTTAAAATGAATTATAAGGTGTCAATCGGTTTTTACTTTTTTAATCATTTGTACGTATTACGCAATAACGGAGTACTGCAATGTTTTATCAGACATTTTGTTATTTATTTCAAGAGAGGTCTGTGGTGCTTCGATAACGTGATATAAATAATTTTATACATGCCCGACCGCATATTATGGATTTGTGATATGGATCATGTGTTTGATGAAATATAATTGTTATTAAACTACACTATACGATAAAGGCTTTTTATTTATAAATACAAAATTATCTAGTCACTTGACTTGAAAGTCACGCGAACATTGAAGCTTTGATTACTTGCATTTTTAATAAATTTGTTATGTGATGGAATCAATAAATAGATTCAAGGACGTTCTGCTTCGTCTTAAACATTTGAAGTTTTTATTTTTTCAAACATTTTAGTTTTATTTGTACTACGGTATTTTTGTATTTTAACATTTGTAGTAAAAATGTTTGACCTCTGTATGTATATGTATATATGTGTGTGTGTATGTGTGTGTATATATATACATATATGAAATTAATTAATATTTGTGTAGGAATACGAACATTTTAATTTCACGCAGACTGTCTATTTACGCTAATTTGAAGTAACATTGGTGAATAATAATTTTAGATTTAATTTTACCGAAAGAATTAAACGATAAAATGTGTTATTGTGTACTTTTAGGCAAAAATGTTATGAAACTTAATAAAAGCCCAAAAATTAGCATTCTAAATTTTTTTGGGAAAATTTTATCAACATTTTTTTAAAGTAACTGTATTTTTTATGAGTCTTGTAGATGTTATAAAAATCGTTTATTATCATTTAATTTCTTCAGGTGAGAGACATAATTTTTGTAAAAGTATGGTATATTGAAACATTTTCGGTCGTTTTGCGAATCCTGTTCTGTTTTCATACGTCTCCGCTCAGATGGTCCGTTGTCTACATCTTACCCTGCGTGATTGCGAGTTTACGTGATTGCACAAACTCGCAATCACGCAAGTATCATTAGTAGTAGATACTTTCACGATTGTGGTAATCTTACGTTAAAGAAAGTTTAGACAGTCTTCTACCAGAGGACTAATTTATTTTTATGTATTTGTGTAAACTAACGGTACTTTTCTGTAAATAGCTGTTTCATTGTTATTCAACTGTTATTTTCAGTGTGTTGTTACCCGATTTTAGAAAACAATTTTTTGTATGTGTATTAATCTACTTCCAAAAACGTACGCATCGGTTCTCAAAAAAGCTATCAGAAAATTCGTTCTCAAAAACGTTTGTAAAATTTCATCGTATGGAATATTTTCAGTGTTTGAAAAAGAGGTTAAAAAGAATACCTATACGAGTTCTCTAACAGTCATCATCCTCGTGGTATTCATTAAAATTCACAGATTGATCGACCCTTACCCTAACTGTTTTTGGCTATGTAGTGTTTAAAAAACAAGCTGCTTTCTCGGAAATTAGCTTTTTTTTTACTATTTTCTCGCTAAAATTATCAGTAATGTGCAATCTTCTTGAACTTAGAACAACGATCTAAAACCACTACAAACGACAAAAAAAAAGGAAAAGAATTTGTTCTCCCCATTATATGTGGGTGATTATCTTAATTGATTTTCTTCATGTTTGTAAAATTTGTTTTTTTTTTGAGACGGTCTCATTTTTCGATTTGTGTAATATTTTTCCTTTTAATTGTATTCAGCTTATGACAAGCCTACGACGTCGACTAATATCACATTTATAAAGTACTTGTATATTAATGGAAAGAGTAACCGAATGACAAATTACGAAATAGAGGAAGTAGAAAATTTATGTTATATCTGATAACCCGATATTGGCTGAAGGAACATCACAAAAACAAATTAATTTTCTAAAAGTTCTTTCGGAAAACCCAGATATGGGTTATGCCATTCGCAGGATTGAAAAAAAATATTTTGATACCTTATTAATGAAAATTCAAAATTACATTAACCAGTGAAAATCAATATTCTTTCATACTATATTTATTTATTTCATTTTTTAGCTACTAACGTGTTTCTTTTACTTTCTCAAAAAAACTTCAATTTAAAATTATTCCTTTTTTCAAAGAATTTCAGTGATTCAGTTTAAATTGTTCGTAATAATTTAAAAATTTAATGAAATGATTTTTTAAATTTACGCCAATGTTTTCCTCATTTAAAATAATGTTTTTCTCAGTTTGAAGCAATTTTTTCAACTTGTCGTTTATGAATCTCATTTTTGTGCTCATTTAATCTCGTGCGATTCAAATTAATGGTATATTCAGTGACATAAAATTAAATCCCTGCACCATTATATACATTTCAGTGATATAAGGTCGTCAGAACATATTTATTAGCTTTATTTTGCAGTCCGCTACGATCTACGCAATCCGATCGGTTCATGACTACGGGAGGCGCAGTTCTGACTTTGAACCGATCAATTTTTTGTCTGATTGTCGAATTATTCGTCGGCCAATCCTACCTGTTTACTTCGTTTATTTGTAAATGGTATTTCCAGTTGTTAGGAAACATTAATATATACTGTGGTCTTAAATTTTATTTTGCAAAATTTGATGAAGACCATCACGGAAATATAGCTTGGCGCAGCTGATTGTACTACTTATTATTGTTTAATGGAATAAAGTTGACAATATTTATAACGGTAATTAAATTGAATTAATTATAAAACATGTTGTAAATTTAAAAATGTGAAGACACAATTTAAGATTAATTTAAATTTATACTGAAATAATAAAATATGTTTATTATTAATAAATGTATGTTTATTTATTAACCGGTTATGAAAAAAAACAACACGTTATTTAAAAATTTGAGTACAAGAAAATATTTCAGAATATTTATGACTTTAATACCATAGAAGTAAGATTCATGAGTAAGGGCGAACTGTTCCTGTTCAATCCGATTCGATTTCCCGATACAACCCCGCAGTTTATATCTTGCCAAGACGAAACTGTACAGTAGTATTATTTTGGTAACGACATGGTCCCGAGTCCGACCGAATAAACGTTGAAGAGTTTTTGTTGATGGAATAATTAAATCTTTTTTTATTATTATTTTTATACGCTGCTGTATTCGTGTTTTTAGAATCGTAAACCAGTTGTATGTTTTAAATT
The DNA here is from genome assembly GCF_047948215.1 of Lycorma delicatula. Taxonomy (NCBI): domain Eukaryota; kingdom Metazoa; phylum Arthropoda; class Insecta; order Hemiptera; family Fulgoridae; genus Lycorma; species Lycorma delicatula. Next base: position 342,429,586 of record NC_134455.1, read on the forward strand.
TACAAACCAGTTTTTATTATTAGGTGAGACTCATATAACCGACCGCGTTTGTCATCCTGTGTCTGCAGATTTTATGGATGTAGTGAATTAATTTAAATGCATGTTGTAGGATTCTTTACTTTTTTGTCACTGAGGTTCTTAAATTCAATTATAACGTATCTCGAATAGGCTTTTTTATTTTCCTGTTTTTATGGATGTAGTTATATCGATGGGTTTTTTCTCCATCCTTGCATGTTAGCGGTTTTTACGTATAGTTTGTTTAAAATGAAGTAAATTGTTACCGTTAAACTGTATTTATTAGTGTAAACGTATTTGAATTCCTTTTACCAAAGATGTTACTCGGGCATTGTTTTAGTCGGACGGCTTTTCCGACAGTTGTTTTGAAAAGAAGTAATGGCGTATTTCATACTTCTTGGTGGTTTTTGGTTATCGTCTGTTTGTTGTTGAACTGCATCTTGTGTAGAAGTACATAACAATACATCTTATTAAGATTAGCGCTTGAGCGGGCGAAGTGGTGATTGTGAGAAATCAACCTTTTTAGATCGATGGAATGAATCGATAACTGTTCTATTTCTTTTGGTCTTATTTTTTCCCCTTTGACAATACCGACTTTGCAAGGAGAACTTCTTCGGAGCTACTAGTTTCGTTGAAAAAAGAAAATACTGAATTTGTGCTGGAATGCTTTGTTACAAGAGAATTAACTACCGAGCAAACCGAACAATCAAGTGTTCATCGCTAGTATCGGGCCGTATTTATTATCCTACTGTACAAGACTACACTTCATTTACATCCATACATATCATCCTCTGAAATAATACCTTACAGAAAAAGAAGAGAAAGAACATTTTTTTTATTTATAAACTTTAATCTCTAGTTTAGAGTTTTTTCAAAAGAGAAGAGGATATAATCTTTGTTTCTTTTAAGGAAAAAGTAACATACCATTACAATTCTATACGCTGGATTATTCTTCTGGATAACGAGATCCCTTGATTCTACCATTTCAATCATTTAAATTGGTATTGTATTTAGTAAAAATAAAATAATTCATCAAGTTTCGTTGAAATAAGTTGTGTCGTCCCTGCGTAATCCGTACAACAGTAGAACACAAAAATCAAAATAATGGGCGTAAGTTGAATCGAACAAGGTTGTTAAAGAAACAGTTCTTTTGTTGTCGTTTTCTGTAGAAACCAAAGAAAAAATTAAATTACAAAATTTCGTAGAAATAATTGAAGGAGTTAAAGTGGTAAAAAATCATACTTACCTATCCAAGTTACGAGAATCTTGATACGATAAAATGTTCGATTATTTAATTGAAAAGTTCCTAGCTATTTGATCTCAATTACCCGATAGGATAGCACTACCCAATTTTTATAATGAAATACCAAATTAAAAGATATACATATATTCACATTCGCACGCGCGCACACACATACATGCATTTTTTACAGATACAAATTACTGAGTAAAATCAGTGATTTCACAATGTAATCTTCCATAAGAAATTGAAACAAAAATGGGTCCAGTTATCTCCAGAAGTTTCCAAGAAAATTATTTTAAAACTAAATTTCTGTCGAAAAGTTGGAAATATTATTCTACTAAATGTAAAATATATTTGATCACCGCTTAATAAATCAATATTTATATGTGAAATCTTTTGAGTAGGCAATTTAGAATAAAATAATCGTCCTTCAGAAAAGTTATTTAAAATCCCGCTTGTTAATAAATTAATTTAATATATTCTTTAATTATTGATTTATTTCAAAAAAGATATTGAATTTTATGAATTAGATACAAAACCCATATCTTATAATGAAGCAAATATTTGGCCAGTTTATAAAAAAATTGACCACTAAAAATAATATTCTTTTTTATGTGAGGCGGCTGCAGTTAATTTGTGAGGATTAGTAAATTTTTCTATTGAATTAAAGTTTTGGTACAGCGTACGCTTTTTCTGGACGAGTATTGTTTATCGTCTGTGATGTTTGTTAAAGGCAGTTTAAACTAAACCGATAAAAGTGAGTTGTAATTATGTTGTAAAGGCATAAGAAGAGAATTTAAAAGCGATAACAGACATATTTTACTCTGTAAATGTTATTTTAAATATCTAGCATATTTTTCGAGCGTGCTGTCTTAATGAAACACGTGATTTTAGTCACGTTTTTCAGTTAGTTAAATAAAACAAGAGTGTTGTACACTTACAGTTGTATAATTGTTGATAAGAGAGTAACTTATTTTTAATTATTGTTGTTTCCGATGTTTTGTGATAAGCGAGATCGTTTTAAGTGGATTGTCATTGCGATACGGCCTACTGAACTCTGTGAACTGCAATAATTTGTGCTGTCAACTTGAAAAGATTACAAATAAATACAGATACAGAAATTGTTCGTTATGCTCTCCCTACTCTTTTAAGCTCAGTAATTATTTTTTTCGTTTAATTTCTTCAGGTTATATCAGGCTGTCGACAACATTATCGATTGAAAATAAAACCTCAAATGTAAATATTAATCTGTGTATTAAATTTCATCGATTTCTGAATAATTTTTTTTGTTAGCATGTATACAATATTTTTAACGAGTTAGGAATGGAACGAGGTAATAGGTCGATGCTTAGTAAAACTGGAATGTTTATAAAAGTATAATAGTACAATTTCCTGTTCGAAAAGAATTTCTTGCGAAGGAAAACTATATTTCATGTCATTTATTATTAAAATAAAAACTGACACCCAGATCATGTTTCGTGAAATGTTGTCACTTTGTCACTTGCCGCTTCTAGTTATATTTACCGATTATTTAATAAAGAAATCGATAGTTTACCCGTTTCAATCGTATAAGGATTATTTTAATTTATTTACTGTTACAACTACAAGCCGATGTCTGATTCATGAAGAATCAGAAAAAAAATGAATTCTGTGTATGAAAGAATGCAAATTCTGGTCGAGATTTGACTCCCAGAACCTTCGGTCAAAAGTCGAACGCGCAATCGCAAAACTCCTGGTTAGTGGACTGGTGTGTATATATTCAGGTTATATATTTGCTGTAGATGATAATAAAGTAAAAGAGTTAGGTAGTCTTATATTACCTTATTCTTATCTTTTTTCTTTTTTTTTTTGCAAAATGTGGCAAATTTAATTTCATCACTAAAATTCATCTACAAAAGTGAAGGAAACCGTACTAGTATCGTATTTGTACTTTTAGGTAGCTAGACTTAAAGCCTTTGGAAATCAAAGGCCTCCTAGTAGTAGTGTCCTTCCTAGTAGTGTCTTTACTTTTCAATTAAAGATAGTTTTGTCGAGCATTGAAAAACGATAATAGCCGTTTTTCAAGCGATCACTATTGTGTTTAGGAATGCTAATTTTTAAAAAGCATCGTGGTCCTCTACTCAAAAACAGTAAAGCAAATCGATCAATCGGCCTTTAATTGAGACTGAGTGGCGTTTGATCAGATTGTTTAATTATTTTAAGCGACAACGCGGACGATTTACAGTATCATTGCGTGAAAATGATTCGCCGCTTACGCGACGGTTTACAATTAATTTTATAGCATATCGAAATTTTATAGCAGGCGGCAATCTTTATGAAGCGAGTCGATGATCTTATCGACAACGATATATGCTTCTCTGTAGATCGTCGACCGTATTTAATATAGATTATAAAAATAATCTTTAAGACCTTATCACTATCGACCCTATCCTTATCATCCTCGCTAACTTATTTATTTTACCCGCTTAATCTAATTTTTTCGTTTAAGCGTTCGTCTTGTTCATTTTGTAATAAATTTCCTTTTGTTAATTATGGACTAACTTATTATGGACTAAATATCTCTGTTATTTATTGAAAATTCATATGTCCTTGATTTCCTAGAAAGTTAGTTGTGTTGTAAGCTGTAAAGACCGGGAACTAGATATGTGGTTCGTAGTAGTCCGATGTTTCCGTCGATTGAAATTCTAATTCGGTTAGGAGAACGGCCGGGTTTCTAAAAGTTCAAAGATTTTATTTATTATTCATGATCGATTAACTGTTGAACTGCTAAATATCTTTTAAGAAGGAAAACGTTTTATTTAGCCCGTATAATATTGTATTTTTCTTACCTTGTTTCTTCTTTTAGTTTATAACTGATTTTTGTTAATTCCGGTTACTAATTCGTTTATAGTAACAACGATACTAATGGGCCGTGAGTTTGCTCACTATCTTCAGATTCGTGTTTTAATTTGAAAGAATTTCAATTATTTAACCGTTGAAACAACTCTACCGTTCAAAATGGATACTACATTCGTCTTCTGTGCGTATTATAATTGATGTATGTCATATTTAACTTGTAATGTCGATTCTTTTCTTCAGTTAGTATCGTCTCTTGTGTACTAAAGTCTCGTAGAGTCTACTTTTCATTTAATCAGAATCTAATATTTAAATGAATAATGTGTTTCTGATCGGTACATTAATACGTTTTATTGCGGCCAGGGCGGATCCGGGATTTTAATGAGAGGTCGTACAAAGTAGGCCCGTACGATCTGCTCTGAGCGTTCTTATAGAAAATTTATTTCTAGTTCTAATTTTCAACATTTTATCTTTATTTATTATAAAATTTAAGAAGTAAAAGTATCATTTTCCCGTTTAATTTGCGTCAAATCAATTTGGTTTGCACCAAATATGCTTTTTTAAGTAATTTCTAATTCAAATAAATCCACTTCAATTAAAATTTTGTCATCTTTAATCGATATTAAAAAAAAACGTTGTTTTATAGATGTCGGGATAATTTCATTTCTTTTATTTTATTTAAATTTATTTAATTTTTTATAAAATTTTTTTTTTTTCAATTCTGCGGTTTGCATTTATTTTACTAAACTACACCCGAAATAATGTGTAGCGTAGATCCTATTTAGGTGTATAAAATCTACAGTCGAATTACATAACGTAATTTTTGACGAATTCTAATCGATTGTTTGATTTAGACTTAGAATAAATAAACAAAATTATGGGTTCGCTTGCTGAAAATAAGTTAAAATATTATTCGAAGCTGAAACATTCAGTCGATTTATTTTTCAGCAAGTTGAGCAAGTTTATTTAAGTTCAGCAAGTTGAGGTCGCGCCCTTTCTGAATCGTCATGCGAGTGCGAGGTAGTTATTTTTAATCTCGCTTTACTGCACTAGATGATATATATGTTTATTTTTTAGGTTTGATTGTACAGTTTGATTGTGCCGAGCGTTCGTCGTTTTACTAAAAGATATTAAACGTTTCTCTTAATTTTATTCTTGATTTGTAAATGTTTCCGAATAAAAATCTTTTTAACTTTGCCGAGTTAAAATCGTCTTGTTTTCTAAAAATACGCGCAGAGCGTTGCCAGGGTTTACGGATCTGATGGTTGGTGCCAGTTGGAGTTTAGTAGTAGTTTCCTAAACGAAAATAGTTTGCTATTTGCGTTATAAATCCGGCCCAGTACACCTCTACAGTGTTATCTAGGCATTTTTTTAACGGTCGATAAACCGGTCGGTAACACCGGTTTGTAAGCCTGGTTTATATATGAACCGTGTCTGCCCCTCTCTCTTTGTGTCTAACGGCATTAAGTTTCGTTTAAGATGTCTTCAAAATAATTACTTAGATAAGAAACATCCGACTAATCCTTTTACGTTACTTTGTAATTTATGAATTGCTACTAGCCTTTCGACGCTGATGGGTCATGTTTTTAATTTTTTGAAATTTATAAAATGATTTTGTTTATTTTCTGTTTCTTTTATTATTTATTGTATTTCGTTTAAAGCTTTAATATTTAGGTGAACGTTTGTCGTCGATAAAAATGTAAACCTTAAAATAATAATTTTAGTCGTAATATTACAGATAAAAGAATGGATAATTAATTTATACCTATTACTTATATAATACGATTGCATTCAAGCCTTTTAATAAACACGTAAGTTATTGCAAAGTTAATTAAAATTTATAATAAAAAATTAAACATTTTCGACGAAAATGTTTGAAAGAAAAATAATAATTTATAAATATAAATAAGACAGGTTTTTCAAAAAACAGAAAGCGCCGAACAAAGAGTTTACGAGAATGTAAAATTAGAAAACGCGTTCTGGTGCACAAAATCTTAAAAAATATAACCGATAGAAATCTGTTTATTAAAAAAAAAAAAAAACCCGAATGTTCACGCCTAAATAATATGACGATATTGACGTATGTAATGACAAATTATTAACAAATACGCCCAATAATGCAAACAATTGGAAAATGTTAATTGTTTTGGGGAAATTGTTCGTGTAATTTAGAAACTATTAAAAGCCGGAATTATTTAGAAATAACAAAATAGATAATTGTTTCATTTCATAGATAAGTATTCCACAAACAGCAGCAGAACGATTAGCGTCGTAATAACTACACAGTTAAATAAGGCAGTTTTTAATAATAATTGTGTGTTATTGACTCTCTTTTGATAAGTAGAGGTCATTGCTAAAGCGTAACGCGCTCGGAAGAAAAAAAGTATAATAATAAAAAGTTAGTGTGAAAATTTTAAGATGATAATGCTATTTCGCTGTTCTTGAATTGATTTTTTTTTTGTATATATTGTGTAATATAGTAAATGTATACGTTGCTTCTAACGAGTATTTTTGTTTTGAAGCTTTTTTTATTGATGATTTATTTGCAAAGTGACGATATTACTGTTTAATTTTTCTGTTGCTTCTATAACAGCTATTTACTATGATTAAAGATGATTGTCTACTATGAATGCAGGACGTCAGGAAATTGACTAAAAGATAAGAAAGTCGTTCAGATTAAGCAGAAAATTTACGCCATTTGTCCTATTTAATACTGTATATACACTAACTTATCGTTTTTTAGAAATCATAAGTATTATTAAAATACCCAAAATATTTAAGCATTTTTATAGTCTCGCAAGAAAAATATTCATTTTAAATAAATTCTGTAATGCGGATATCTTATCTGTTTAAAGCAATCCGTATTTCACTTGGAATCAAGTATTTTAAGATGTCTGTGTTCATTTGCTTCTTTTTTCTTATAATAGAGTTGTTTAAAATTCCAGAAGAAAAAGTATTTATTACACTTATGTCTGTTAAAATTTTTGTGACGAGTTAGGATGCACTGCAAAATTGTAACGAGCACGACCGATATGATCTTCGTTTTTAATATTTTTGATTGTGTTCACGGAGATAGGTATTTAATATTTTTTTAAAATTATTTACTGTTTTTCTTCCGAGCGCGTTACGCATTTGCAGTGGCCTCTATTTATCAACAAACTCGTTGGCGGACGATCGTTTGTTACGCCGTCTATAATGTTTCTCATGACAAAATAATTTTAGGCAAGCAACAATTTGCATCGACTGACCGACCGCTGTTGGACTTTGGAGTATATAATGACGATTGATGTAGTTTATTCTAACGCCACGGGACAACTGTAACTCGCCCGTGAAGTGGATGCAACCCTATTATTTTTACCTTCAATCGGAAGGTAAACCTTACTTTTATTATGCTATTCATTATAATTTGCAGTGTGTTTGCGGAATTACTTCATAGTGGCCACAAAGTCCCTTTTCATATAAAGAAATAAACTTGAATTGCTTGTCATTGGTTTAACATTCATTACACATTAAAATATTTACATCTATATGTACTCCTGTATTCTTCGCTACAGTTTTTGTCGCCGCCTGATGCGTATAGACATTCTCTTCCATGTTGAGGGTTCGTAGTCGTAAAAACATTTCTGTCGGCAGTTTTCAATTCACTAACATTCCGTAGTCGCAAGTAGGAGTTTTTTCGTTGATTGTGCACTTAAAGTGTTCGCACTAATCGAAGCCGAGAATAAAATAATTTTCAAGTTTGTTAAGGTATGAAATGCTGTTAATACTTCCTTAAAAGAGTACAGTTCTTTCGGATGCTTTCCCCACATCATTACGTGATGGTAGTCTGTGACTTCGTCATAACATTGGGGATTTTCTTTACACCCAAAATTCCAAGATCTATTACTCCGGTAAATGGCGCATTCATCGGAAAATAAAATTGGATTTCGTGATTGAACTTCGGGAGAACGATTTAAAAGAGCTTTGCAACAAGTTTTCCCTAAAGCTACTTCCCGGTCGGAAAGCTCATTAACACGAAAAGGCTTAAACTTTTAAACCCGAGATATTTTTCGTTATTTTCTGAAATGTTGAACGGGGAATATTAGTTCTGAAGATCTTTTCCTCTTTGACTTAAGAGGAGAGATAGTAAACGGGATTCCTCGATGATGTCAAAGCTATACAATCGACTGAAAAGACATCCAGTTTGTTTCAAAACGCGAACCGGCTCGGTGGAAAATACTTTTTATTCCATATTTTTGGAGTGTTTAATGAGCTCTAAACTCATTAACTTGGAGCTTAACTTTATAGCTTGGAGCTATAACGTTACCTAACTGATAAGGAAGCTTATTAAAGTCTGATGTAGCTTCTTTGCTAAAACGCTGAACAAATCCGTCTGCTGTATTTTCGTAGTTTTTATTTACGTTTTTACGCTAGTGCACCCAAACATTAGCTAGTCTTTCTACACTTGAATACTCGCATATGTCTGCCGTTTTAATTTAACGCTGCGAATCGAAATTCTTCATGAACTTGCGAAAGTAACGTCAACTTCTAACTAATCTGGCACTTTTTGAATAAATGAAAGCAGCTACGGAACCTTTACAATGATCCGATAATATATAATGTTATAAACCTGTATATTGAATACCGGAAAGGAACTTTGTGGCTATTGTGTGAAATACTAATGTGCACGTGTAGAATTCATTCCAAGTAGTATATTAAGTTTTCTTTATATTTATCGTTAAGTAATGTCTTTAATAAATCAGATAAATTTTTGTGGCGCAGCGATTAATTTTGAAATCTTTCACGTGATATTAAAAGTTTAATTAAATTACTACGTCTTGTTGAGTGTTATTTCGTTCGTTTTCATGCGGTGCACTCTATTACATGAGGTGTTTATTTTAATTAAGATAAAAGAAACAAAAATTAACTTTAAAAAAAATAATTTTTGAGAAACCGTTGAATATTTTATTTCAAAAAATTATTTGACCGCCTACTGAACTATATGGAACTCTAATGTACTGCTCTTACTTATCTACAAGGCCTCTTTATTAAGCAATTCACATTTGACTAACGTACGTCGTCATTCGGCCGTCATTGTATCCGGTACTGCGACAGAAGCTATTGCGTTATGAATCAATTCATGAATACATCGATTGAGAAATATGTGTAGTTTTTTGCGATTGCGTTTATATCGATCGTCTTTTGTATTACCATTGTAATAGAAATAATTATATTAGATGTATATAGTTCGACAAAGTCAGAATTCATTGTATTTTGAAATTACTAACTTCGTTAATTATTAAAAATTAATTGTCGTTTTGAGTTGTGTTAACTGTTATTGTTAGGTAATTTTAACACTATTAATTGTGCACCTGTTTTGCGACTAATCTTCTATTTTTTGATTATACCTGCTCAAAAAAAAGTTGTTTTGTGATTATTCTGATTCGACTTGCCTCTTTTTTTATTCGTGTTTTGCTTACATGTTACTTGCTTAATTTTAAATATTATTCCATTCATCCTATTATTTTGAATGATTATTAGTTTTCTTCACGTTCCAATTTCTGTTTTAGAACAGTCGCTAAATAAATCTGGGTAAACGATTCTCATATTTCACTGTACCTTTCATCTTTAGATGAACATCACGTGTTTTTTTAGATGCATCGATGATGTACTATTTTTACACTTACATTTTTTTATTTGTCGTTGTGATCGATGTAAAAGACATAAGGGACATCGCACTGACTAAATTCCTGCCGCTTCTACCAGGAAATGAGTCTCACTATTCGAACTTTACAAAATTATCAAATAGATGTATATATTAATAAGTTGTTTTCTTTTCTCTAAGAGTAAAAGTAGATGATTAATTTATATTGTTTTTTTAATTATTCTGTTTCTTTACCTCTGTTTTGAGTGTGAAAATGCATTTTGTTTGAAAAGCTATGGTTATTTTAGAGACGTTTGATTCTAAGTAGTTAATTTAATTTGATTGATTAAGTTGTCGATTGCGCACTGAGTATCGAGACATATTCAAAGTATTGCGTTTCAGTCCTCTAAAAATGCGTGAAAAGTAGGGTGAGGGATTTGTTTCTTGTTTAACTTATATTTAATTAACTGATATTCGGAATTCTTAAGTTTGAAAAATTTATTCTATTGTTTTTAACAATGAAATAAGTATTTGCAACGGATTCATAGCGCATCAGGATCAAGTCTTGCACATTTAATTCGTAGATAGGTAGATGAATGGACGAGCAGTGGATGAAAAATGTTCCTTCAGATGTGTTTCATGGTTAATTTATTACATACTAATAATAAAATAAATTTATTCGGTCGTAACACCGATGGAACTCTGTAATTAAAATAAGATAAATATAAATAAAATTAATAGGTAAGATCGTACCACAAACGTATTGAAACATTTTTTTTTAGGATTCTGTGACAAAAACTCATTATATATAGAAACAGTTCGTTTAAGTATTTACACAAATCATTAGATCATTCGTAGATTAAATAATTCATTCGTTAAACTTTAATTGGGTGAATAAAATTTCATATAATTTTTTGGCGTTAAAAAAATATTTATTTCGGAAAAAGGTGGCGGATTTGATGAACAATGTTTTACTAAAACTAAATGTTAAGATAAAAAACTATGGAAATGGATACTGTTTGATGTATCGTTTATCGCATCAAATAATATTGTTAGCGTCGGACCGATGAATAGTTCACATATTTAAAGATGTATTTTTGTTTGCTTTCTGACGTCTGTTTATTAGTAGGAGGTTTGTGCGGTAGCTTAAGAAATTTTTGTAACGTTAAATAGGTACTAGGTTTCTAAATAACACTGTAATTTCATTACTGGACTCGCCCAGTCAGATTTCCATGAGCAGTTTAGAATTATGTTCGTATTATGCTAGTTCATTGTTTTTCAGTTGCTACATATTGACCCCGTTCGAAAATAAAACTACGAGGCTGTAAACTTTAGTAAAGAAACGATATCGGCACGTACGCTTATGCTTGAAATCAGTTTGTCTTAACATTTTTATTCGGTTCATGTATTTTTATGTCTATCATTATTATTGTTAGCGTACTATATTCGGCTAATTTTTGGTTTAATTTTGATTTGTTCGATCGTCGAACTAAATTACCTTTCGTTTATACCGTGTTTATAGATCGATCTATTAATATTTTGGCTATGAATGTTTCTGGTCGCTTCGAACTCGTTTTTATGCTTACGGTACGTCTCGAAAGACCGATGTTTCAGTGGAAGGGGAATAGACCGACTAACACACTAACCGAGTTACGAGCTTGCCAGAGGTCTTTTCTTCCCTCCCTATTTTTTAACGACGATACATTTCAGTGAACGTCTTGAATTCTAAAATTTATTAATTTTTACTAACCTTCACACATTGTGCGTCATTTATGGGTGTAACGACCGTCATTTTTAAGTTTCTTGAAAGGGGTTGAGCCATCAGATATCTATTTAAAATCAAAGGACCTTAACCTAGAAATTAAATTTTATTGATTTTTTTTTATTTACATTTTTGTAAACGTGCAAGCTATAAGCGTTACTCAACGTTCTTAATCGATTTCGCCGATTTAACTTTGTAAAACTTTACGTTATGTATAGTTTATTTTAAATTATGTTCGGTTAATGTGACCTGAAACTAGAAATGTATATCGGTAAACCTAAAACGTTTACCAGTATACATTTCTGGTTTCAGATTACTGATTGTGTATATGCATTTTGTAATACAATTAAATGGAACGTTTTAACGGCCATAAACGCTTACTGCATTAATGAATTACTTTCAACGATCATTTACATTAAATATTATGGTTGTTAAATATTCAATTAAATATTATATTATAAGCCCCCTGTCGCAGGATCGCCGGCGCTATACGGTTACTTGCGTTTACCGTAGAGGTGAATCTTCCTATTTTATGTTTATTAGTCAAGTAACCGGAGGCAGGTGCAGTCAGTCAGTCACACACACAGTAACGGTGGCAGAGGCTGTGGTGGTTGAGCCACAGCGCTTTGTACCTTCGCACTCCTTAAAAAAATTGGAATAAAAAAAAACCCGAAAGTGGTTGTTAAATATTTATCTGAAGAGTATTTGCAAACCCAAATCTATTGAATATCTCATTTATTGTAGTCGGGATTGGGAAAATTTTAAATCATTGTCAAAACCCTTTTTTACCTTTCAATTTTACAAATCTAAAAATTGGAGTATTGGCAGGAAGATTGCACTCGCCAAAAAAATTGATTTCTTAATTTGTCACCGAGAAATTAAAAAAGTAACAGGATAAAAAAATTTAAAAAAAATCAAATTTAATTCTTGAAACTCAAAAAAGCCACCTTATTTAATGTAAATTTAATTCTATTATAATGTAATATGATTTATTCATTCGATAGTTTCGAGTCATTCAGTTCAAATACTGCTCACAGTTCATCAATTGAATTCAATAAAGTTTTTGCTTATATAAATATATATATATATATATTTTTCTTTTTCGAGATAAAATGCATCCAAAAACCTTCTCAGTTATGCCAAGAAACATGGTTAAAAATTTAGCAGCGATAGATCGGGTAGTTTTTTTGTTCATTTCGAACAAAAAAAAGCCCTCTTTGTATAATAGTAATTTATTTCTGAAGACGTGCGAAAAGAACGGCATGAAATGGCTATCCGCACACAATGCACGTTTACTGCTGGTGTAAGCAAGTTATGTGTCTCTAGGTTCAATTAAATTCTTTATGAATGGGATTTTTATCATTTTTATTTGATAACCCAAAGGACGGTCATTTATATTTTAATATCTTAAGTGTTTAGCTTTATCAGTAAACTTAGGTTAAACTCGGTTTCGTACCGCTGCTTTTTATCGGCTTGCTTTTTTCCCCCGTCTGTTTGACCTCAGTTCTATCGTCATGTAACTGTGCGCAAATTTTCTCCAGCAAAAATGTTTTGCAGCTGTCTGCTTCTTTTTTTATCGTTTCCTTGTTTCATACTGGTTAAAAATATCGGATCGATATCGATTTATGAATGTATATATGTATTTTTTCTTTAATTTTAAATATCAATATATTCTAATTAAATGATTAACGAACAAATGGCCATCCTTATCGTGCATCGGTTTAAATGACAATTTGTGAACATTGGCGATTCCTAAACATTAATAAATTGTTTGTACCCGTTTTATCGTCTATTTCATCAGCGTTTCCTTAATAACGTAACCAGAAATTATGCTTGGAGCATTTATTTTTATACAGTTGCGCAGGCATATCGCGGGTAGTACGTGAATATTATTGAAGGAACTTATGAATTTTGTACGTACAAATAGCTGTTGTCTCCAGTTTTTTTTAAACTTGAAAATATTTAAAAACTAATTTTATTTTGGAGCACTTTAAAAAATAATTATAAAATTAAGTTGCTGGATGATTTACTGAAAAATTGAATGGTAATTTAGAAAAATGTTATAAACATAATTATTAAATATTTAATTTCTTAATAATTTCTCGAAATACAGTAAAACTTTGTTATAAAAATATTGAAGGGGCCGATCAAATATGCTCGTTACACCCGAGTGCTCGGTACTTTTGAGTTGCCACCTCGTAACCTTAGATTTTTACGCCGTCATCTATTGTAATAAAAACTATTCTTTTTGGCACGCCAAAACGCGGAGGTAGATTTCACCGATGCTAAGTAGGGGATAAAAAATTTTCACCTTAAACTTAAGAAAAACTTCAAATTTACTCAATTCGACAATGTTTGCATGTTAAAAAAAATTTCAGATGGGTATCATACGATAAGTCTCATCTTCTTAGAATTCCAGCAACATTTTGGTCATCCCTTGCCGTAATGGTTGGTCATATAAAAAATTGTTTCAGACAAAAGTTTTAGATAATGTTTAGAAGGCTAATGACCATTTTAAATCTATTCGATATTGTGGCTATTAAGGGAGGTATGTTTTCGGAACCCCATTTTTTCCATCCCCTGGGCCAATGGTTGGCGATATCAAAAAACTTTACTTTAGATAAGTTTTAGGTCCTTATCTAAAGAATAGTAGGAACTTTAAACGAATTCGATATTCGTTTACTTAATAAGAAAATTATATCGATATTTTGTTTTTCGAAAAAAAAAACCCATTTCCATCTCCATGGTCCGATTTTGCCCATTAACGAACTTGACCGAGATTTTGGGTCGTTATATTTTATATATCAATTTGAAAGTGACGGGCGGAAAATTACGGTAGTTATCGTGTCCACAAGAAAGTGAAATATATATATATGTGTATATAAACTTTTGAACTGACGGTGGTTTTGGCGTCTGGTGGGATGTGAAACGGGAAGATATGTCGAAAATTTCCGGAAGTCGAATTATGGTATCCATTCCAATAGGTAGCTTTCTTATGAGATCTACCTAAAATATACTCTATACCTAAGAAGAAGCTGTTTTAAAATAATAAATGTGTTTTGTATTACAGACTAACAAACAAAATTTAGATGTAATACAGTGTTTAGACGCTAATACATTTTGCTTTTAATAAAAACTGTTAGGGTTCAATGAATTAGAAAAAAAATTGGTAATAAGAGGAGTTAATAAAGTACACTTTTTAAAAAAATACACTATACAGTTTTTTTAGCAAGAAACTAAATGAAAACTCATCCACTGATGCGACTACAGTATTTGGCTACTGGGTATCCGATCGATCACTTTAACGCAATACTGTTTGTTTAACTGATTCTACGGCACAGTACTGTATTTTTTAACTGAAAATTATGAGTACTGAATTTGCCAGTGGTAGTACAGGTAAAATTTATTTTTTACCACGCTCCTCTTCAGACTTTCACTTAAATCGTTTAAAATGCGCTATAAAGTTAGATGAACGTGTTTGGGCGGTTTTGACGGATAATTGTTTGGCCCCAATCTTTTCTAGAATTTTGCAAACAGCAAAACCGAGTAATTAAAATAACTACCAGTCTTTGTAAAATACCGCAATGGAACTTGTACTGTACGTACTGTACAACATCCTGTTACGAACCTTTTATTCATCCTTCAGACCTGACCTGGACAAACCTAAGGTAAAGTGTTACAGTCTACGTATAAATCGTAAATGTATATTTCGTAAATGAAGAAATGGAATTTCCCTTGGGTTGAGATTATTAGGTTGTTATTTAACTTTTTTTGAATTACAGTATTTAAAAAAATGAAAATGCTCGTAATAGCCAGGTTTATGATTCGTCGACACCTCGCTAAAAGCAAGCTAATTTATCATCAATGAGATTGAAAACCAAAAATCCCGGAACATTGCTCGTTACAATCAAGTTCTAGTTACAAGCGAGCTCTTTATTCGTGGGTTCCTCTGTATATATATATATATATATATATATATATATACATTATCTCCTTATTGTCCTCGTGCCTTTCCGATCCTCCGTGAGCTATTAGCTTCCTGAAGGAGCGATACAACTTTTTCGGGAATCACCAGTGTCTGTCAGTCTTGCAAAATACTATTAGTAAACACGATATTTTTCATATCGCTTTTTTTACCGATATTTACGATTTCTTTCATTCTTACATTTTAACATTTTCCTTATGCGGATGAGTTTTATATAACCTTTTCTTTGTGCTTACTTATTGCTCTTTTTCAAGGTTACATCGAACTAATTTTTCCGACTGAATCTAAAATTTATTGCATCAGAATATTTATTTTTACTTTTAAGTGACAATTGTGTATTATTAAAACATTTCGTTATTCATTTTTCGTGTGCGAGGGAAAGTTCTACGATAAAACTTTGCATTTCTTTAGTAAAGATGAAAAATTCACGTTAATCGTTTTGATTGATGTTATCTCGTTTGTTCGCCCTTTCAGAAAGCTCCGCCTCGAGTTAATGCGACTAAGTTTGATCAAATGCTAAACATTTTTTCTTCTTGTTATGTTAGAGTTTATTTTATAACCGAGGTCATTACGTATTCAACAATTCGTAGTTTATAACTACTACGTAAGGGATAGTTTTTTTTTTTGTTGCTGTCAGTACTGTATAACTTGTTAGAACATTAATCGCCTACCCTCTGTGTACAGTAGGCAGCAACGGTTTTTTTCTTGTTATAGAAAATTTTAACGAATGATTTTATTTATTGCATAGAAGAGTTATATTAATTGCTGATAAACGGCTTATTGATAGTTTATTAATATATTTATGGCGTATTCTATTAACGTTGGATCAATAATATTTATTACTCAGACGATTGCATCGATAAGATAAGATAAAATGAAAACATCCTGTAGCGATTCGATGTAATTGTTTTACTGAAAATTACTTTGTGCACTTTGTGAGATTTTTGTTAATGTTAATGGTTAATCTTATGCTTTTTTTAGTTATTCATCGTGTTTGCGTTAGATGCTAGAATACTGGAACTGTTAGAAAAGAAACAGAATAATTAAGATAAAAATATGGTCATTCGAGCAGAATATATTATTTTATCCTTTTTCAACATTTAGTTGATCTTGAAAAGTACATATCCTAGTTAGAATGGTATAATATTCGAATACGTTGAAATTTTACTTCATAAAAGAACGTGATCTCTCATTTCAGTTTCTGCTTTTAAGGATTTAACATGGAAGGGTTCATACATTGTAAAATGTATTTATACAAAATCCAAGATACCTTCAATACCGAACGATTCCATTTGCGCAAAATTCGTTAATTACACGGCACACGTTCCTAATAAGGGAACAATATTGATATGATGCCTTATCTTGCTTTGTTTGTGGTGGAATTGTTATTAGTAATCTTGTTCAAATTAATTTATTGATTAACGCATGTTCAACTCTTTAACGACTCGCATGAATAAATTAATAATTTAAGTGTTTTAAAAATTTAATGGCAAACATTTTCAACATTAGTATTTCTAAGGAATGGGAAAAATATTCGGCGTCATCACTGCAATTTTCAGTGTTAAAACACCCATCATTCTACACGCATATGCCCAGACGTCGCTCCTGATCAAAACTCCTTTTGGTTAGGGAGCCCATCGTTCGGAGCATTTCACTTCTACCTGCCATATATATATATATATATATATACACATCGCCTCGAGAATCTTCTCCCCATTAATTTTTCATCGAAGAATAATCTTTTCCAGGTGATCGGTATGTCGCTGCTTAATGTGCTCAAAGAAGTGTAGAATTCTTTCTGATAATACGCAAAGAATAGATTCTTCTGCGCCTTTTGTTCACCTAGAATCTGGTTTATTAGTTCTCATTAATCACGCAAACTCATGACATTCCTCTGTTCACATCTTAAATTAATCTTTTACTTCTTTTATTTTGCACTTTTAGCACCGCACACGAAAACGGAACTTGCCAAAAGCTGCCTTAAGCAATTTCAATTTTGCGAGTTTTTACTGTTTTTCTTTCCTGAGACATACTGATATGTTTTTGTAACCTTACAAGCCGAGCTTACTTTTCTCTTCGACATTGTCTACCGATCCCTAAATTTTTATTATTGATATGTCACCTTTCGATCCCGTATTACAACTCTACAAGACATTCTCTCGGTAATCATGATTATCATTAACCTTACCTCCCTCTAAATATGAAATAAGACGTTGGTAAGATGCACCGTCTTCAAAAGGTGCTTTTTACCAAGTTTGATCAGACATCGTGGTGTCTGATCTAATTACTCAGTTTGTATCTGAAAAAAAATGTCTAACAACCGAGAGATCCTGTAGAACACTTAATTTTTTCCAGGATATTTCATGTCTCTTGTGAGTCCTTATAAAAAGTAATTCCTTCTTAGTAAAATAGACTACCTTATTCTTGTTTTTTAAGAGAATGAAAAACTCGTTTACAGAAAAATAACTGAAGTCGACAGTGTGACGTGTAGTTTATTGAGAAATCCTTAATTTCAGTCGCTGTTATTTAGTTAGTAATGCTGCGTAATTGCATTAATATTAGGTTATATTAATTATTCTTTGTACACGTTGTCTGTTAACGTAATATTTCACAACTTTGTTTCATTTCCTTCCTTTGTTAGTAGTTATATTTATCAGCGCGAAATTCCTTCGTTTCTTGTTCGGATTCGTCGTTTTGCTCTACTTACAGCGAGTGCAGTAATTATATTACAATTCATGGTGTATTTATTAGTTTTTGTCTTGTAACTTCATCGTTCAAGATAATTTCGTTGAGTATAAAGATACAAAGTACTTTTTTCTAACGAATTTTCAAAAACCTTAATGTTTTAGGAAATTCCTCGAGAACTTTTACTTATTTTTATTTTATTGTTTCTATCTAATTTAATGCATTGATCTTTTAATTTATTTATCATTTAAATGATTTTGTGGTCGTGTTAATTGATGTTCATTACCTCTGAGTAGATTTTTATTCTTATACTTTTGTGGGTAGTGCGGAGTTCTTATTTTTACGCAAGGAGAGTTGTTTTAAACGATAATTTACCTAGTGAGTAAACGTACGTATATTATTTTTTGATGTATGTTTTGGTGTTATATACAATTTAATTATAAATAATTTATACTAAACATTTTCCTTATCAACCCGTCTTTCGGGAGTCATATATTCTTCCTATCAAAACGAACTAAATTTTTTTTTGCCGTTCACGCTAAAATACTGTTAGTTTTCATTGCAGTTTTGTTGCAGCTGATCTTAGCGTGTTTTAAATACGTATGCTTTGTGTTGGTTTCAGATTCTTAAGTCTGAACGAGCTTAGAAATGTAAAATTAAAATTAGGCCATTGTTAAGTAGAGAAAAATTCATACATGCGGTTAATTTCAGCTGCGCAACAAAAGCTGGTATTTTCAAAAAATACATAAAGATTTGCAGCTTCTCTCAAATTTTTCTTAACTTTATCTTTTCTTAATTTTTTTATATTATCAGAGGACTTGCCGATATTAGGTTAAAAAATTTGTAATATTATAAAATTATTAAAAATTAAAAATAAATCTAAATTGAATTACCTAAAATTCTTTATAGAAATCATTAAAAATTTATACTGAAAAAAAACTAAGAAAAACTCACTTCTTAAGTTAATAAATGTGGTTGAATATTTATTTTAAAATATTTAAATTTTTATGAACATGTTTTCAAACCGTCAGCCGTTTACAAAATGTTGTTCCCAGTTACTAATTTGACTTATGAGTTGGTATTATTTAGTGAATAATGTTTATAATATAGGGCTAATTCGCAGTCGTTTTTTGTTGTTGATATAAATTATATTATTTTTCTACTTTTAGTTAAATAAACACGTTGATTAAGTTTTATCTGGAGGTAATTTATAAAATATATGTTTTTCATCAACGTTTAATATGTCGTTTTCCTACAACCATCACTCATACGAACCTACGTATTTTCACCGAGTATGTTTAGAATTTAAATCAACGTCTGAACATTCGTCACTTATTTTTCAAACTAATTATAATGACGTTGCTTAAATCATTTCGGCCGATCATCAGAAACGTTAATTTTTTTTGCGAAGACTTCAGCTTTTGCTTTAATTATTAGGTCGTTTGCCGGAATACTTCATTTACCGAAATCGACGTAGAACTGCTTGATCGATTTTCTCGAATTCTGGCTAAGAATCTTTTTGAAGTTCGTCCTGAAAAACTTTTATCGCTTTTTCCCCGTTCTATTTCGTACCTATAGACGGACTAGGTAAATTATATTTTTAGCAGACGTCAACCTGTTACGTATGCGAGATACGCATGTATCTCGTATAATTCAAAAACGATTAGGCGGAGAATGTTGACATTTAGGAGTGTTGTAACATATAGTTGTACACCTCCCCTTTTAATTGCAATCGACTGGACCAAAAGTGTCCAAAAAAGCCCAAAAATCCAAAAAAATTGGATTTTGGACGTCTTCTTAAATGCAGTAATAAGCCCACATTGAGAGCTTTTCAACGATATATCATAAGTGTTACTTATTTGATTGGTTAAAGGGTTATAGCCCAATAAAATTGTAATTAATGAAATATTTGGATCTTACAAGGGTAAGGCACATCGGCGAGAATCCGACTTCATTTCTTTTTTCTTTAATTTGAATATATTTGTTTATTAATAATTATTAACTTGTGATTGTAAAAACCTTTTTACAATAAATACGAGGACGGTCCAGAAAGTAACTTACTTTTGTACCTATCGTGGAGGTGAGTGGGGATAGAGCCGCCATCTTGGCGTTTCTACACTCAGTACGCATCAAGCTGTCGTAGCGTGTGGACTGTGATTTTTCTGCTTTGTTCGTTGTGAATTATTGAAATGTGCGCTTCAGTAGAAAATCCCGCGAGTTGTAAAGTGCGTAGGGTGATTAGGTTTTTACTAGCAAAAAACCTCAAACCAATTAAAATTCATCGGAAAATTTGTGAGATGTACGGAGTTGGAATAACGAGTGGTGGTGCAGCGAGGCAGTGGTGCATTCAGTTTAAATGGCCGTACCAATGTTAATTATGAGGACCGCAGTGGTCGGTCTAGCCTTGTGACTGATACTGACGATGAAAATCAACCATAAAATTCGTGAAAACTGCCTCATAACGATTACGGGAATCTCGCTTCATTTCCCCCAAATTTCACGAAGTTTACTGGATGAAATTGTATCGGGGAAGCTTAGTTATCACAAGTTTTTTGCAAGATGGGTGCCAAAAATCTAAGGCGGCAGGATTTCTACAGAGAAGGAATTGAAAAGCTTTTGCATCGTTATGATAAGAGCTTCAATTTAAATGGCGACTGTGTAGAAAAATATTTTTTTTGTTTCAAAACGTAAATTACTTTCTGGACAGCCCTCGTAATAATTCGATAACAAAAAAAGAGAAAAAAAAATATATGTGATTTAATAGGGGTTCAAGGAAGTCATGTGTACTCATCAGATTGTTTACGTTAATCTTTTATCTCTACCGCTATTAATTTAGTCCTTTTGTTTTATTTAAAATTAGTTGTTAATATCAGTGTTTGTTTTGTTTCAGGTAATGACCTTTTCCGAGTTAATATTTCCTGTTGTAGAATTCTGAAGAAAAAAGGTATTTTTAATTGATATTTGGTACTTAATAATTTCAGTATAACTGAATATTTTTTCCGCCGGAAAAAAATAAGTTTCGGCGTTTTTTAAAAATCACCCTGACATTTTCACTTAAAAAGGAAGTCGCAGGAGCCGATTTTCTCTTGAACAACCATCTTCGCCGCAGTGATTTTTCCCTCTAGCAGAAATCAATCGGTTCGATTTTCTCGAGTCGTAAATCCAATTAAAAATTTGTATGTTATTTTAAAAATATTTTGACGACTTCCAGGTACTGTAGGATTAATTTTTATTTATTATAATTGGAAAAGCGTTTGAAAAGTCGCCTTTATAGCCGAATGAAACTACGCGCGTGCAAACCTATTATTATCTTTTTTTATTTACTTATTTCTTTTTTCTTAATTTTCAAAGTAGCTGTTCATCACTTAAATGTTTTTTCTTAGAATACGGCAGGTAAGAAGAGGTAGGCAAAAAATCCTTATTAAGGTCAGTGTGAAAAAGATTGTTTATTCGGGAGTTACTATATCATTAGATTATTTCTTGTTCTTTTCACCAAATTTTATCGTTATAAGATAAAGTTATTTTACCGATGTTCTGCTAATGAATTTGTGAAAACTGTCGGCGTTGATATCGTACTGGTTAGCGACTACTAAATTAGTATGCAAGTGGAAATCGACCGTAAAAAATATCTATTGACGTAAAAGAAAGCAAGATATAATTTCGTTTTTGGAGAACTGAGTATTTAGTCAATAAAAGTGATAAATAATTGCATATCTGTTATTTTCAAACGATATCTTACAGCGTTTTCAGTTACAATTTCTTTTATTAAGTAATAATATTAAAAAATGAACGGTTTCTCTTTTAACGTACGATATATATAAACTCTTGTCCCATATTTGTGAATTATTTTGTTAAGCTGTAGCTGATTGTAATACGTTTTATTTTATTGATATTATTTAATTTCATTTACTCGTCTAATAAAAATATGTTGCATGAATGTATAAGTATGAGTTTCCAAATTTGTAATTTTCATTTACTTACTTGAAAAAGCCTCCGGGAATCACCGTCAGGTATTACTTCAGAGGATGAATGAGGATGATATGTATGAGTATAAATGAAGCGTAGTCTTTTACAGTCTCCGTTCGATCATTCCTGAGATGTGTAGTTAATTGAAACCCAACCAACAAAGAACACCGGTATCGTGGATACCGGTGTTCTTTGGTGGTATAACCATTTATATACCGGATAAAATTGCACTTCATGAAATTATGACAGAAAATATTTTGGATGTACCCTGAGATTTGGATGAGCGTATACGACTCCTGTTAGTTGGCGTACCTTGGACAGACGGCTTAGCGGTGGTGGCTCATCGGTTTGTCGGTATCTTTGTTTACGGTTATAAAATTTGATTCATGGTGCGGTTAAATCCTATCCATTTCTTTAGGATTTATAACATAAGTTATAGTTATAAGATTTCGTCACAACCCTATTTAACCGCGTGAGAATGTATAATATTATTTAATGCACCATTAAGTTTTAATTTCAATAATTATTTACTTATTAATCGGTCATTAAAACATTTAAAAGGCACAGTAGTAATGAAAGGACATAAGGTAATAATGTATAAATTCTTAATAATAGTTAATTCGATTGGCCATCTCGTGCGTTAATTAAAGTTATTTAAAATTTTGAACATTTTAATAGAAACTTCTTTTTCTCAAATTAGTATAGTGATACAAGGTCAATTCTTTATGTTAGATTCAAAAGAAGCAGCGGCTGCGTTAGTGCAACAAACTAGCATCGTAACAAATACTATACAGTATAGTAAATTGTGTATACAATGAGCTATGAATATGTATATTGAGTATTGCGAAGTCGCGCGTTTATTGCTACCGTGAACTTTTGACCTTTTTATTATATTATTATTTATTGATTTTTAAATAGAGCAGTTCTAATTGGTCAATATCCGGCTTGTTAGTTCATATCCTTTGACTTGATGTAATTTTTTAAATGAATTTCCAATTGTTTTATTTTTTACTTGCCTTTAAATACCGGCGAATTGATTTTTTATTTTCGGTTTGGGTACAGAGGTAGAGACTATTTGTTAAATCCTAACTGTTACGATGTGCATTACTCTGAAGTTTGCTCGATTATTTGATTATTCTTTTTAAAGCGAATGTGTGGATTTAGTTGTTCAAAGTTATCCAGGATGCTATTAGTGAATGAAAAGTTTTCTGTGTATTTTTAATGATTTGATTTATTTTTAATCTCTGTTGGTAATTAATTTCTATTTGAAATCTTGGAATCCAAAAGAATTACAATGAAATTGTAAACAGTTCGGTAAGAGTCTTGCAGATATCATTTCTTCCGTTCAAAAAACAAAAATAATATAAATAAAACTGTTTTTAACAGAATGATTACATATCAGAAAAGCTGACACTACATTTCTATTTTCAAAATCTGTTATTAATTTAGCGTTTTATTTAAAAAAAATAGTGTTAAATATTTGTAATAGACAATAAATATACAATAATAAATAGTAAACAATGTTTAAGCGTTCCATATAATAAGCAAAAAATAGAAAAAATTGTTACAAAACTCTTACCGACCCGATTTCATTTATTAAACAACGAAATCGGGCCGACAACAGTTTAGTAATAAATTTTTCTATTTTTTTTCTTATTATATTTGGAACGCTTAAACGTCGTTTATTATTTATTACTATTGTCTATTACATATATTTAACATGTATTTTTTTTAACAAAATTCTAAATTAGTAACAGATTTTGATAATAGAATTATAGTGTCTTACCTTTTTTGATATCAGTATCGTTTTGTTAAAAACAGTTTTATTTATATTATAGTTGAGCGGAAGAAATGATATCTGCCAGACTCTTACTGTACGGTTTACAATTTCATTATAATTTTTTTGGATATCACTGCTTTTTTTTAGATTATTCTTTTATTTTTTTTATGAATTACTGATTGTTATCGTTTGGATTTATTATTAAAATTTATTGCCTTTCTAGAACAAACAAATGTACATTTTTTTTTTTTAATTTCTCAGCCAATTTTTTTGTTGATAGTCGTATCATACCGTATTTTTCCTTTTTTAATAAAACTAGTATAATGAATGGCCGTCACGAATCGAAGATCCGAGATTTAATATTGCACTTATTACTTTGCAAGTGTAACCCTCGATTTTTTATCGTATTCGTGGACACACTTTTTATATTATTATTAAATTAACTGCTCATTACTTTATTATTTTTAATTGTATAATAAAAATTTTACCAATCGAATTTTTTTCCGTTTTATGTAACAAATGTTGTTGCCACATCTTCAACACTTTCCTACTGTTCCTGTTTTTTTGTGTGTTTTATTAGCAAGTATATTCTCTTGTAAATTAATGCTCTTATTATTTTTTAATGAAGTGATGGGAATTAAAAAAATTGTTTCATAGTTTGTTGATGACTTAGTTGGCCGTCCAGTTCTACGGACTTACCGGCGAAGTTCTAACGAATTTCTTGCTCTGTCTTCAGTTGCTTTTATTGAGTGTTCAATTTTTTTTATTTGATCTAATTAATAAAAATAAAGAGAGCTTTTGCTTACATATTTTAGTTGTTTACGGCAGACTTATCTTCGTATTGTAGCTTTCAGGAACAACAGATGCAAAGTACTAATTCTTAATCGCTAGGCGAAACACGTGATAGTGAGAGGTCCAGGGGTATTGAGTCCAAGCTAGGTTCTGATTAAAAAGGTGAAAACTTTAAGATTTTAAAGTTCAGTTAGATTTTTTTCAGAGAATTTTACTTTTTGTAGTACATTTTGTAATTAAAACGCTTTTATTGTATATTGAAACACTGAAAAGTTTTGTTGATTTCTGTTTGTAAATCTAATATTCGTGTTGAGATTATATTATATTGGTGTAGGTCAGTGATTCCCAAACTGTGCGCCGCGGTGCCCCGGGTAGCCGCGACATCTTCACAGGGACGCCGCGAAATATTGTAAAAGCTTCATAATTAATCGAACTAAGATATTTATAATTATTAATTTAATGTTAATAAAGTAAAAAAATAATGAAGATACACGGGTTTATTTATTTTTATCTCTTACTTACGGGTGTAAGTTCATGTTTTAATCGAAAAAGGGCGCCGCGACTTGGAACATTTTGGGAACCACTGGTGTAGGCGATTAAATTACACAGTTCAAAGTGATATAAAAAAGTTTTGTCGTAGAATATCTTACACGACTCTTTAACATTTGGAAGCGCGGTTGCCAGTTTGTGCGTCGGAACAGACGGCTGGTGCATCGTTTCACAAAGCGACTAGTAACCTCGTTATCTTTGTTCACAGTAATAAAATGTCTGTAACGTATATTTGGAAACCCGCGTGATATCTATCCTAAAGTCGTCTAAAGTATTCTGTATGTTAATGCCCGATCTTTTATCTTCAACAGCTTGCTGGAGTCTGAATATGTTTCATTATGCTCTTCTCTTTTTATGTGAAACCTATTAATGAACGTATAGATATGAATGGGGTTCTTAACACAGTTTTGTGGTATCATAGAAAAAGATTTACGGTTATTTGAAATGCTTAATTCTGTTTGTAATTAGCTCGTAGCAATGTTTTAATAATTTATAATAATACTTTTTGTACTTTGTGATTTATTTTTAAGACTTTTTTTGTTTTTTTGAAATAAAAATTAGAGTATTTTCTCTTAAATTCATATTATTTGATAAATGTTATTCAATCTGTAGTGATTTATTTTGATTTAAAGTCCTTCGTTGGTTCCGGCAGTGATTTCATGCGGTATTCAATTCAAAGCCATAGCAGTATAATTGTACCGATACCTCTTTGTATGTAAGAAGTGTAGAATTACGATGGTGAAACAGTTTTAAAAATAACAAGAAACCTGTAAAACTACCTTAACTGAATGTCATTTTGTTTTTAAACTTCTACAAATACCTTAATAATAATTATTATTAAAAATTAAAAAAAGTATGAAATATTAACAATATAAAATGCGTAAGATCATTTGCGTCCTTAACCGCGCTTATAATAAAATAAATGTAGCGTTTTTCTAATAATAAAATATCCCTATTATGTGTTTCAGTTATAATTAACTTTAGCACTTCGACCACGTGCGACACGTTTATTTTATTCTGTTTTAGTTGCAACTCTCTCAAAGGACGATAATTAATTTGTTTTTATTTGTTTCGTAGACGTTAAGTTTTCCGTTTTATTTTCTTTTAATGTTTTATTCATTACTTAATTGAAAATTATTTTTGTAGCGGATAAAATTTTATTGATCTGATATTATTGTTATATAACTTTTTTTGCGTAATTTAATGACTAAATTATTTATATCTTTTCCTTATCGGTTTATATGAGATCTGACTATTAATAATATGCGTTTTTTCACTATATTATATATTTCATTTATTTTTATTTTGAGATAGAAATGGCGCCGTGCAATTTTAAAATCTGTTTATGTGTGCTGTATTTTAGATCGTTTTTTGTATCATTTGTGGTTCGTATCGAAACTGTCCTTGACTTTTTGCGGCTTCGAAGCGTATTCCTTGTGATAATTTCATATAATTGCTAATTTAATAACAGATAATACATAATATTATCGGTTTTCTTATTTATAACTTTTATTTTGTTCATTATAAAATTTTGTTCGATAATTTTAAAGATTCATTGCAACGTTTAAATTTAATTTTATTTTTCTATCGGTTACCATATTATATGACGCTTGTCGCATACGGTAATAGCACGATGAGTTAACTCTGCCCCTTTTTGATTTTTAGAATTTGAATATTCGGTTAAATATCAGCGGAAAAATTGTAGATCTAGTAAGTGTTTTGCAGTCATAAATCGGTATTGTATCGGTTTTATTTACTAACTTATTACTTTCGTGCGTAAGGCATCCTATTAGCTTAATATTTCCGCATGCAGAATGTAGATGTACAGAGCAGGTAATTGGTTAGCTGGCATCTCTCCCGCCACCACAAGGGTGCCGTACAGCACCTGCTTAAGTGTCCCTACCACTCACTTGTCCACATTAAAACTAAATCGGGGAGGCGCACCCCTTGTTACAATTAAAACTATATAGTCATACAATAAGACGGTAATTTAAACCGCCACGCCTCGATCGCTGTCAGCCAGCTAGTGCCTGTCCACCATTTAAAGCGCTTGGAGCTTTTACTGGCTGGTGGCCAGCCATTATTTCGGATAAGGACTTCCCACAGCTCCGCTATAGGAATCAATAAATCCCATTTAAATTTAAAACGATTTAAATTCTAACGATGACGGTTGAACATCGTAACCTCATCGAGGAACCCCCACACGGTCCGACAATGCGGCTCTCGCCACATCGACTCACCGTTTATGAGCGGCCAGTTTTCCCCCTGACCTCTAAGTTCCAGGGTGGCCCGGTCTCTGGCCCCCCCAAGAGCAGGGCAGTCAAACATCAAATGTTCGTTCGACTGGACCTCCCCGCGCACACAACTCATCAGCCGCTAGGCGAAACCTGAACAGATATTGCATCAAATTCACATGGTTGGTGAGCACTTGGGCACCCGACGCCCTTAAAAATGAATTCGAGGCATACAATCCCCCCAGATCCTGTATAAATCTATACAGGGATCTTCCCTTATTCGTGGTGTGCCATTCATGCTGCCATGCATCCATCGCGAGGCTCCATAGCCTCTTCCGCAGGCGGGAAATGGGCAACTGAACGAAATTTGGACCCGGTGCATTGTGATAGTCGTTCCGCTCCGGTTCTAGCCCGGCTCGAAACCGCATCCCAAATACCTCGGTTTCCCGACCTCTTCGCAACATCCACATGGCTGCTCGAACTTTCACCACTAAATCGATTGGGAGAGCCTTTCCCAATACGGTGGTAGCCCCGTAGGAGGTTGTTTTAAAAACACCAGTGCATACTATTAAGGCTTTGCGCTGGGCACTCCTTAAATTTTGAACAGAGCAGGTAAGTTATGCTATTCACCACGACTCTGAATGTAAAAAACCATAAATAGGTTTTGAATATGTTTATTTTGCGAATTTTCTGGCAACGCATTAGTTAATCATTTCTGCGATAAAGAATGTTCTATTTTTGTTGCACGCACCGAAGTACAATTTTCTAGCGGGTTTACTAACACTGATTTTGTTAGGTGGCATAATCAAACTGTTAGGTTTCTCGACATGGCGCTCGAGCTTTGAGTGCGAACGCTTTAGCTTGTTCTCAAGAGTAATTAGTATCCTGTGCGAATCTTGCTAATGAATGCGAGGTATGGGCTATTTCCCCGTCGCTTTCAAAGGGGGAAAGCGAAATTTCTCCCTTTGAATGTAAATTTCCTTAGGAATATTCAAAGCCCGTCAAAATGCAGTCGATGTTCAACAACAAACCTTCAACCTGTTACCGCAGAGATAACCGGCCGATTAAGTAGTATTAACTTCAGAGAAAGCCATTGTGATTGCTGCTGTTGCTGTACAGGCATTAGTCATAAGATCGGGGAGATCGTATGAATAACAAATTAATAATTTCTGAGCGAAACTGTGCATTGTGCACATTACACAGGAGGGAAATTTGTGGTACGATAAATGTGGACATTTTTACACGTATTCCGTTTTAGATTTGAAAACACTGTAATGATTAAATCGATTGTAATTAATTTTTATTCTAATCGGGACGAATTTGTAGAACACATCGGGTTAAATTTTCTCTTTGGGCTACGGCTCTTCTTGTGGTAGCCAAACTATTGTTAGACGTTTTACTGCTTCAATTCTATTGAAAGTTTCGTAAGAATCCTCATAAATTTTTTATTAACTAAGACTAAAATTTTTTGTATTTCGATTGGAATGTTGTCCGTTCCCTCACTCGGTTGGTTTATATTTACGATTAAAGTGGATGGTATTTATTACCGAACGTTCAGAAGACTTAGGCGAGCTGGCAGCGAGATCGCCTAGCACGCATCAACCTGGTCGAAGTAAAGTACAGTTAACAGTCGCCTAATTAAATTTTAAAGTTTGTTGCAGCGACTGGAAGTTTGTTGTAACGGCTTTTTACATATCGGAACATTATCGTTAAATAAGATTTGTGTGTTATATTTAATGTGTGTTTAATAATTGAATTTTATCAGTAAAGTTTTTTTTTACGTTCATGTCGGTTAAAGTAGAAAGCCGAAAGACTATAAATAATGTTTCTCATTTGTCTCGGATACTCTGTTAGTACTTTGTATGTTGTAACGTTTTAAGTCTGACAATACTGGACAGCAAATAACTAACAGTAATGAGTAGAAAGTCTGATCCGCTAAACTTTTTGGCTTTATCCCTTTCATTTTATGTTTGGTAACTGCAGCTGATGATATTGCTGATTGTTTTTTACATTTACGAGATTTTTTTTTTAATTTTTTGTTAAAATAAATGTTTATTTAAAATTTTGGATTTTGATAAATGGCCTCTATAAGATAGTCATACAGACCATCCGCAGGCCTTGTAGCTTTTATTATGGCAAAAGTATTTTTTTATTCTCCTAAGTTTAGTCTTCCTTTATCAGTATTTTGTAAAGTTTTTTATGTATTATCTCCGCTTTTTTCGATATTATTAATTTTTTTTATTCAGTTTTAGTTATATTCTACGTCAGGATCACGCACAGTGCGGTCGTGTTTTCATTTCAGTCTAAGGGGACTCATAGTTTCTTGATAATGTTAAAGTTCAATTATGACTAAAGTGTCATACATACACTCTTAAGTTTAATGTAACTATTGTAATGCAATTAAAATGTCAAGGGTGACAACAAATTAAATATAACGATTCAAGAAGAAATAGCGTTGCTTCATTTTATCTTCTACCATCTCATCATAAAAAATACAGTCCGGACTAACTCTAAAATCTACCATATCTTTTAAGCATAGCAAGAAATAATTCTCGCTATTCTCTTTATTTAAAATAGAAAGAAAAAAATTCACGAAGTTCAGCCCTTATTCACGATGGCTCTGGATTTACATCCAAATGTATATTACAAAAATATTCTAATATTTACGTAGTTTTGTTATGTTTAAATCGGCGTCAGTTTTAATTGACCCTGAACGTAATCGTAAAAAATGCGGTGTTGAATTGTATAAAATAGCATCGATACCGGTACTAAATTAGTTGTTTGCCTTCAGCAGTAATATGCAGTGTCATTAACTAACTGATATTATTTCTCTAGTTATGTAATAATGCCGATTCGGTTTAATTAAAGATTACATTTTGATATCTTAATATAATTTTATTACATTTTAAACGTATGTTAGTTCATTGTTATCGATGAATTAGACGCATTGTTATCGACAAATTAGACGGTGTATTATTCATTGTTGTTTGGCAAAGCAATAATGCTATTGCTATAAAGCAGATGTACTTAAGGTTAATTTCATTTCCGGGTTGCGTGTTATCTCCGTTTTTCTTTGATTTCTAACAAATTATCAAATGTTGATTTTGGATTTAGAAAGATTTGTTTATTTAAAAAAATTTTAATCGTAATTTCATTTTTGTTGGCCGCATTTATCTTGTGCACTTCAGATTTAAATTACGATAGTAAGTGTTTTCGTTATAGATGAAGAATTTTAAAAGTCGATAATCAGATATTATTTAAATAAACAGTAGTATGGAAATGATAATCTATGATTAAAATTAAAATGTTATTTCTGTTCGTGCCGTGTTAACAATTTTATCATAATTTTTTCCTGGTTGCTGTCTTCTTTGAACGGAGTGTACTATTTTACAGTCCACAGGAACGACTGGTGAAATCTTTCTCCGTTAGCTGTAGGAATTGGGTGTTCTGAGAATATTACCTTCAATGAAAGCAATTCTGTATAGTAGATTCACTTTATAACCTCTTAAGGTTTTACAGCCGTTAAGCATCGGGCAGATAATGTGAAGCGGTAATTGAATGAATATACCGCTTTACTTTGTGAAACTTGTTCATTTTGTATCGGTCTTTACGTCATGGGGAAGTGTTTTTATTTATTTTTAGTTTTTAACATGCTTTCGCGCCTTTCTTTTGATTTTTTCTTAGAACTAATCTTTATTTTTTATTTATTAACCGAAATACAAGTTTAATTTATTTAAATTACTTCATACTAAACGGTGAACGTTTTTCAGAGTTATTAAATCGTTTTCAGATTTATCACAATATTACTTTTGTTAATATATATTGTTGATTCTTTTTCAAAATGATGCGACTACTAGCTTCTTTTTATTTTATAATTATTCTGCACGTATTGTTATTGAATACGGTGACATGTGTATTTTTATATTCGTTTCTCGGGAACTTTTGACAAATCTCAAACTTAAATATTTCATAGCTAGGCAGGCAGTACTAAACATAGAAACAATAGGGGTCTTAGCAGAAAACATAGTAATTATTATCTTAACGACTTTATATTTTACAAAACAGTATAGTTACTGTATTTACTGTGCATATTTTTCCGTTATATTACGTTCTGTGATTTTCATTCGGATAAGCCGGTCATCTAGTGACCTACAGGCATTTTTACTCTTACCTATAATCGTTGGTAGCGTAATGTAACTTAGAATAGCGGTCTAAATTGTTATTATTTTTTTCATATTTGATGTTACTAATATTTTTAATTTTATATACTGCACTCCAGCTTTTAAGTATTTTACTTTAGTGTAGGTTGGAAGTAATTGCGTCGGTGTTTCACACTAGACATATTTGGTATGATACTAAGTCTCTGAATACAAAACGGGTACATGTACTAAATTAATGACGAACGACATAATTCAAATGTGGCTGATGAAATTAAGAAATTATGCGATGGTAGGTTATTCGGCAGCGTTAATACAAATTTCGTAGCTCGGAAAATCGCTCGAAAGACTTAGTTTTCCATAATGAAACGAGCACTTTCTTAAGTACTGCCAGATATTGGGATGAAAATGAAAATCCTTTTAGCTCCTTGTACGAGGTCGGTAACACTTCATCTGTAAGATATTAAATAAACCTATAATAGACGACCAGTTTGATAGCTTATAAAAATACCTTGGTGCAGCTAGATCGAACAGGTAATAGGCAAAGGATGAAGAACTTATTCATCACCCACAACCCCTACAAATATGTAGTAGTAGTAGTGGAATAGTGATAGTAGCGTAAAAATTGATAAAGTAAATTGATTAATTCAAGCTGTTTTTTTTATTTTATAAGTGTCAACAGGATACAAAAAATTAAATAGCGATCTGATTTAATCTCAAAATTTCTACACGATTTTCAGTTTCTTTAAGATTTGTTCACATTGTAATATTTTTGACCATTTTCGCTTATTTAATGAGGGGGTTTTTACACAGTTTGGCTTTACAGTTTTTATTGCATAAGATTTAAACAATATTGTACGAGATAGCGACATGACTACAAAAGCTCCAAAAATTATGAAATTTGAGCAGTCGCTAAAATTAGTATAATATTATTTTAAATTGTGTAGTTTTAAAATTTAAAATGAGAGTCACGAAGATTCAGTTCTTCACCCGAAATAAAATGATTACTGCCTGCAAAGGCTGAACGTTTTGAAGGAAATCGTGAAAGAGCCCTCTGTATTTGAAATAAATTTGAGAGGTTTTTATATTATTTAGGAATGAAGTGGACGACGAGCTACGTGTAACAGGCACGAATTGTATGCCAGTTGCGATATAGTACAATCCTGTGCGAGTAAATGCATCCCAAAATGAGAAGAAGAACAATACTTTGTTTTTTTTTTTGAAGCGTTATAGTTATCACAACAGAGGGAGGTTTTATGGTCGTTCACATTTCAAATAAAAATATATTCAAATTTACTTATTTGGTTAAACTGTTGTAATTTTTAGTAGTTAGCACTACTTATTTAAATTAAACAGAAAATAAAAAATATTTGAGAACGATGAGTTTGTTTTCGTGTGAACTTAAACAAAATTTTTAACATGATAATAAAAAAAAATTATCATCAGTATATTTTGTAAATATTATTGTAAATATTATTATTACAATAAGTTCTTATTGTATTTTTCTGCCAATTATTTGCCGTTCAGAGTCATTAAAGTCATCATAACATTACTTGAAATAGTCATAAAGAAGAGTTTATATTGTGTAGCAAAACATGCTGTCACCGGTGTAATCCATCATCGCTATAAATCCTGAAATTAACTCATTAATTAGTACTATATTATTAGCAGATTTATCATATATAGCAAAAATCCGCAAGTTCTCTGCGAAGATCAAAAGATGTTAGCAACATTTGCTAACGGTAATGCTAGCATATTGTAATCACTTAACACATTCATTCATGCTCTGGCTATCGTCGAACGATGCTTGCAACATCCTGCCTTATCAAGACTTCAACGAATCCTCCTAAGAAACCAAGCAAACGGGCAGAAGCCGACGGACAGAAGAGGCGTATACTGTAATGGAAAACGTTTCTTCAAATATGATTGTGAAGGACGAATTTGATATTTCGGGAAGAGTTTTGCTTTCTAGGTAAGAAATTTGGAAAGTAAAGCGGATTAATTAATGGCGCAGCATAGATTTCACAGAATTGAGTAAAACAAGAATGAGTTCACGAAATTCTGAGAATTAGAGCGGTAACAGTGAATACACATATTTCAGTTTGTAAATTCATTGCCTTTCAAATGTTTATAAGTTATGTAATAAAATTACTTAATTTAATCAAATTCTGTTATCTCGCAGAAAAATAATAAATGCGTTTTTGATGATATTTAATTAATTAATCAAATCCGTAGTTATGATAATCTTTGGAAAATTTACCGGGCTTCACACATTTTTGGTACGAACAGTGAAACGGTTGATTTCGATGTTTTAAACAAATAACTTGTGCTGATAGGAATCTCCATTCTTTAGTAACCTTAAAGTAACTATGAGTTTTTCTGTAATCGGTATATCATCCCTGATATCGTATCGTGCTTCATTATTTTCGGCCCTGTGTTATTAACGATTCAAAATCAGAGCTTGTCATTCATTCGTATGCAGTAAGCTAAATTGAGCGCAAAAGTTTGACAGATTGTGCTGTCGACGTTAAATTTGTTTTTAATTTTAAGCGTCATTTATTTTCAGTAGTTAACGATAAATCATCATGGAATGCTACACGCCTCAACAACGTTCACAAATCATAAAAATTTATTATCGAAATTTGGAAGCGATTACAGTTACGTATCTTGTACTTCGCGATAATTACAGTGTGCATAAACCTGCCAAACAAAACCACAATTCATCGTTCGGTTAAAGAATTCAAAGAGAATTTTTTCTGCTTGATATTGAAATATCAATTCACAAATGAAATGCAGAGTCAAGAGAATATTGCTGCTGTAACTGGAAGTGTTCGTGAAAATATAAATTTATCGGTTTCACGTAGTTCAAAAAAATTGGGCCTTTCTTCAACAATAACATGGCGAATTTTACGTCCAGATCTTGGTTTGCACCCGCATAATATTCAACTAACTCAAGAATTAAAGTCACTTGACCGCTATTTGCGTAGATGGTTTGCTGATTGGACTCTAGAGCAGCTTGAAGTGGATTAAAATTTTCATTTAAAAAATGTTTTTGGATTTGTGGCTTTGTAAACACACAAATTGTCGTTTTATGGATGAATCTAATCCATAAATGAATCAACAGCAACCATTATATCCGTCATTCTAAAAAAATAATCACCTTGGATGTGGATTATGAAGTGATGGCATTATTAGGCCATTTTTGTTTTGCAAATGAGCAAGGAGATGTTAAGTAAATGGTGAACGGTATCGAGTAATGATAGTGATTTTTTGTTTGCGAAAGTAGAAAATTTAGTTTTAATAATATGTGGTTTCAGCAGGATGGTGCCATATGCCACACAGCTGCTTAAACAATTCTCTTATTGTGTCAAACATTTGGTGACTCGATAATTTCACGAAATTGTAATGTCAATTAGCCTCTAAGACCATATGATTTAACTTCCTTAGACTTTTTTCTGTAGGGTTATGTTAAGTTACAAGTTTATAGCAACAAACCACTAAGGATGGATGACTTGAAAGCAAATATTCGGCGCGTTATTAGTGAAATTTAAGCTGATTTGTTCGAAAGAGACGCGCAAACATTGTTGTTACACGAGGCTATGTCAAGGAGGGGGCGTGTGAATGATGTTTTTCGAACGTAATGTTAAGATACCAGTAAATATCAACATAAAAAATTGGTTGATATTACACGTACTTTTTTTTATTGCAGTTTTAATTTTTGCTCTGAAAATGAAAGACCCTTTACTATCACAAAAACTTTTCATCGTTAAAGGATCAATAACTGTCAGGTCGACCGTCAGATCACTCACACCGAACCGTTTCCAGGCTCGGTAGTAAAGCCACACTATTTCGTTTTCATTTATGTGTTGCTAAAATAACAAAAGCCGCCGCTGCGAAAACTACTTCTTCAGTGCTCGCCATCCTTAATATTAGAAGCTATATAAACCCGGCAGTGTTCGAAACGTTTGTAACGTATTCTTTTGGGTAAAAATATGTGATACACCTAAAGAAAAGGAGAGGAGGATATTGAAAATGAAGTATCGGTGTACAAGTATATAAATACGACTTTTGTGCAATATACAAGCAATTATTGTTTGTAATGTTTACGTATGTGTAATGTATAATGCAACCTAATGTTTATATCGATGTATTTAAGTATGCCGGATCGGGATAAAACTTATATTTAAGTTCTAGATCATTTTGTTTCAGAGAATAATAGTTTGGCAGTAACATGCGGGCTGAACATCTAAGCTCGCCGTTACGTGACGGCTACTATTGTTATATTTGTAAGTTCGTTTCACAGACTTGGATTTTGTAAGACACGTTTTTGAACTCTGCTAAACAATTTAAAAAAGTTGACAACTCAGTTGTCAAGTCCTACAATTGAGGGTTGTTTCTGATGCTCGGTTTACATACACAACTTAATTTAAAATATTTATAATTTTATTTAAATATGACTTTTTTTTGGTTTATTTAATTCAGTGATTCTAACTAAAGCACGCGCGCATACCGTATTTATTTCGCGCGAGGGTAACGATACTAGCGGCGACCGTCGGTACTAACTAACCTAATGTAATTTCACAACTTACATTGAATAAATTTCGTCGGTAGACTGATGTAGCTGCGAAGCTTAACGCACCAGGTATCGAGTCAACCGGGGCGATCGAGTTCGAGACCCCGCAAGACAGAGTTTTGTTTTTTACAATTTAAATATTATTCGTTTATTTAGTTGTACCCCTTATCTGTAACGTCATGATAGCAGTAGATTAGAGCATTTTTTGGGATAGAGTGCGATTTTTCAAAAGGTTTTTTGCAAATATTGTTGTTTTTTAGTTAACGCATATGTCTAAGACATATATGACCTTAATTATGCGAAATCTCCAGATACTGAGAGTGACCTTGCTCTACAGCCTCATCCCCTTGATCTTTTAAGTTGAAAATTTAATGACATCAATGCTCTATATATAGAAGTAATCACACCAAGTTTTGTCAAAATCGGTCCAGTAGTTCTGGAGGTATAAGGTGATTTACAGGCCAACATCGAACACACAAATGTACATACAAACATTAACATCGGGAAAATTTTCATTCGGTTTTTTTTTGTTTTTAGGGTTCCTTAGGTGTCTAAACGTCAAGATCCGGTGAAAACCGCACATGCCCAAATTGGACTGATTATAATACTTTCCCTTACAGACCTGTGGCGTTATCTAGACGGGAAAGTAAAAAATACATTGCCGAAGATGAGTACATAACTATCTAAACTTTAATCGTGAAAACTTTTGATGATATCACGATACTTAATATCGTGACATCCTGTTCGGTGTAAATCGCTTTTAGTTTTTATCATAAAGTGAATATACATAAAGGTTATCGTAGTAACTTATAATAACGACAAACCTTGCCTTGCCAACTCCTTTTTTGTATCGTAGATCGTAACGGCTTTTATACAATGGTATTATACATATATACGCATATGTTCTTTTATTACGTGTGTATTTCTTTAAAAAAATTTCGCTTAGATCACTCATTCTCTTGCCCTCGTCCTTTACAACAGCTTCCGACTTTTTGAAGGACGTTTGTGTTTAAAGATAGAGTTGAAAGTTTCTTTTATTTAAGTGGTATAACACAAAAAGTAGTAATAATAACGATAATAGACTACTATTAAATTTATTCATCTTTGCTTCCTGTTTTTAATTCGGAAATTTTTATGTCGACTCGTCTTTGTTACAGTGTTTTTTATTGTTCGATGTATTTATTACGCAGATTATAGTTTTGACATTTTATTTCTTCCATTGCCGATTATCAACAGTATTCGAATTTTTTTACTTTTTAAAGGCTGTTGTTTTGGAGTTTCAATAATAAAATATGACGACCCTGTACAGTAGGTAGTTACTGCACGGGTATTATATTTGTTGACCGGTTTTGTTTGCGCATTCTTTATTGCCACAACGTCTTAATATTTTAGCGAAGCTCGAAATAGAAATATTTTCAACGATTCGCGTAGTATTTATACGCAACAATTTTACTATCGGTTTTAAAAAAATAAAATAAAACGCTGGAAAATAAACGGTCGGCAAATTGATGATCAGTGTTAATGATTTGACGTTAAGTTATGTTATTTTGCTACTGTTTTCCGATTAACGTTATGGTGTAGAGGCCGACATACATTTTTTTTTTACTTATGCTATTCTTTGGATGTGTTCACGGTTGACTTAATACAAGAATTTTTTCGGAGTTTTATATTTTTTTTTAACATTCGCAGTAAAATATTTTTTTTTTATTTTGGAATTTCGTCTCTGAAATGTGAAAAAGTTAAATTAACTTTCACTAAATTTCACACGAATTTTTCAAGATGTATTTAACGTCATTAGGTACAATTAATAGTTTTTTACGAATTTGTATCAGAAGTTTAGCCATAGATATTTTCTTCTGTGAAGTCGCATTTTTTGCCTCTGAGGTCAAAAAAGAAAGATAATGTGTTTTAACACGAAAACAAAGCGTGTATTGATCCGTGTTTACATGAACAATATGTAATACTAATACAGTTGAAAATAAATAATACGAAATTCAAAATTAATTTTAAGAAATAATGATGAAATTATGAATAAAATTATTAATTTATACGAATTATTAATTAAAAATTATAAGGTAATTCAGAATATAATTAAATCCGATCGCTGGAAATAATATAGAGCTTCTTAGGTATTTAGGTTCATGATTTCTGATATTAAATGTAGTTACTGACGCGCTTTTTAGAAATTTGCTTGGGACAGAAAATAAAGTTATTGAGCTTGCCGAGCTCTGAATGAGCTGAAACCTCTACGCTAGAAGGGGGGTTCTATTTCTAAAAATATTGGGCTTTAAATTGATGAAAATGTTTATGAAATTGGACTTTTATAGTTTAGGAAAAAGATTATAAGAAAACGGTAATTTAGTTTGTTGTGTGATCAAACCATTTATAAAGTTTTAACTACTTTTATTTGTAAAAAATCCGTTTCGAAATAGGTAACATTTTATTTTAGCGTCTTGAAATATGTAGAAAGAATATTATTTAAATGAATATTACTCTTTCAAAGATTTACTCGATTGAAATTTCTCCTTGATATGATTGTAACTGTACTCGTATTTATATTTCGAAGTTCTTTAAACCGATATGCAGCTTCTTAAAAATTATCCATTGATAAACCAAATAGGGTGGAAAATAATTCAGTTAGAGTAATGTGATTTGACAGTTTTATCTACTAAAACTGTTGACATTTCCCTTTTCCTTTTAATATACGCAGTGGTATATTCGCTTGTCTTGCGCGCGTCTCCTCAATCACCGTGCGTTGTAAAATAAGATAATCAAAGTTTGCGTGAGTTAATCACAGTCTTATTTATTTTCTCAGTCGAACTACATCTTTAAATTATTATTTTTGACACAGTTCGGTTTTACCGACGACTTGTTTTTGTGAATAAAAGGAATGCCACTTATTTACCTAGGTGCATAAATAAAAGTGGCGTAAAATAAATTTGAAAAAGTTACTACATTTAAAAAAAATTTGAAGTAACAATTTTGTTAAAGATTAACATGAAAATTTGCGGATACAA
Organism: Lycorma delicatula; assembly: GCF_047948215.1. NCBI lineage: Eukaryota > Metazoa > Arthropoda > Insecta > Hemiptera > Fulgoridae > Lycorma > Lycorma delicatula. The sequence continues at coordinate 342,468,802 of NC_134455.1, forward strand.
AATTTCGTATAGGTTATTAACAAATTATTAAAAAAATAGTTTTTAATCATTAATCTACTAATGTTGCCGATTTAATTATTCTTAAGTACGATTTTTTGCTCGTACAGTATGCTATAATTCACTTTCAAACTTAGTGAAGCGCTACAAACTCAATTTAAAATCCCTACGGCTGAATTCTTACTATTTATAAAGTTACTATTTTTTTTAATATAGTACCGCTTTTTTGATAAATTATAAGAATAATTCCTGTCGGAAATAACAGAATGTAACACATAATTTAATCATAAACCAAGAAAATTGTGTTTTATTGACGAAGTAATTTTATTTCGTAATTATTTGGCTTCTACCTTATTGCCTGTTTTTCCTTTACTGCTTTTATTATTAGCGACTTTGAATACTTATGCAATTGTAATTTTTTATTTCTGAATGGTCGCAAAGTATGTAATTTTTAATGCGATGTGATCGATTTAATGTTTTTGTTAATCGTATTGCTTTTTTTTTAAGTATGCGTAATAATATTCTCTAAACATTCATTCCATCTAATCCTTAAAAATTTGAGTTGCCCGACATTTTTTTGTATTCGATTGGTTCCTCCTTGAACTGTTTTGATACGTTAATGGAACGTTTTGTTATCGTTTCGTAAAATTACTTACCGTAATTCATATTCTCTTGTAGACAGTGAAAGGATATGAAAACTTAAAACGACCGCTTAGTTACGTCTATCTGAATGATTGCGCGTTGTGGATTCGGATGACGTCATTTTATAGTGGTGTTTTCTTCGTTACTCTGAGTAATCGCATGAGATTAGATTTGAATAGGAAATACCGTTCATTCTATTAATTACAACCTCGTCATTATTTGTATCGTTCGGCTGACCCTGTAGTATAATAAATATGAGTCGCTTTGGCTTATGGGGAAAAATATTGAAACGGGCCACAATATGTAGTGTAATTAACGCTGGGTGATTTAGAAAGGACTTCATAGCTTTAAAAGCATATAAAAATGTATTTAGATAACTTACAGATTCGTTTGAGATTTCGTTTCGTAAAAAAACACAAGTTTGTCACCCAACATTCAATTTGGTTCGATACGACTTCGGTTTGTAATGCGATATACATCCCACTTGAAGTAGATTTCGTTCTAGACTGCAGTCAGCAAGTCTGCCGACCAGTGAGTGACTCGGGCACCCATTTGTGCTCGCTGAAACAACTGTACACCATATCGTTGTGGATTGTGTCGTCTGTTGTGTGGCATTGCATCGGAAGTTTAAACCAGCAGTTAACTTCCAAAATGTCTTAGGAAACAATGAGAAGGTGTTATCGAATGCTTTACGTTTTTTTTAGGGCCGTCCGTTTATATTAAAATATTTGAGTTTTCTGTAGTATGTTTCAGCTATTTATGCTGTGGTTTATGTTACTGGGCCTTAGTTTTTAATTTAATTTTTAATATTTATTTACTCTATATAAATATCGTGTCTGGGCGCTGATAGCGTACCTTCTTTTGCGCCCCCGCAAAAAAAAGCCGCTGCGGAGTTTAATTCGTAGTCTTAGTTCGACAAGATCAGCAGATAAAGGTGGTACATAAATCCGATCTTTAATGAAACTCCCACAAGAAAAATCTGGGGAGCGATCATGCAATTGGAATCGACCAATCCACCGACCTTGGAATCGAGTATCAAGAAAATCTCGGACTTCTAGGCAATAGTGAGGTGGTTCCCCGTCTTGCTGATAGTATTGACTTCCATTATGGTCGTCATCTAACTAAGGAATTAAAACATTTTGAAGCATGCTCAGATAAACGATACCATTTACGGTTACCTACTGGAAGAAGAACGGGCCGTACAGTCTTTGTTTGCGTAGGGCATAAAAAACATTGACCTTAGAGCTATCATGAATCTGCTGCATTTTTGTGAGGTTTTTCGCTACCCCATATTCAACAGTTATGGGTGTTCATCTTTTCACTGACGTGAAACGTTGACTCATCACTAAAAATTAAATTGTCTAAAAATGTATCGTCTGCAATTTTGTATATCAATTTCACAAAAAACTGTAGCCGAGCAATTTTCTCGTCAGCTGTAATGTGTTGAATCACGGTTAGTTTGTATGTCTTCTCAAGTACAATCGCTTACGTAATACGCGCCAAATAGCCGTTTGTGGAATGCCAGTCTCACGTGACACGTCGAGTTGGTTTCTTCGGACTACGTGCAGAGCTTTCCCTAACTTGTTCCACAGCACCTTCAGGGACGCGTGGGCGTCCTGATGATTTGTGTTTAACAGATCAACCTGTCTCAAAGAAAGTTTGGTGCCAAGAGTAAGTTATATGCCTACTAGGAGATTCCCTACCGTACTCTCTACGAAAATTACGTTGAACTTCAGTTGCTGATTGCAAATCGTGAAACCAAAACGCACAGCGAGCACGTTCCGCACCGGTAAATGTCTACTTTTAACGACACTGGTGATATCGCCGGTGGCCGTATTCGCTACTAATGAAATAGACGAATTGAAACTGAATGTGTTTTGCTATGAAATGAGACCTCAACCGAATCTTTAAGTTATCTAAATAAATTTTGATATGCTTTTAATTTGCAAAGTCCTTTGAATCATCCGGTATAACGTACGCTGTAAAAAAAAACTGACGTTCTGTTTTCAACTTGTTTATTTCCATGTGAGATTCCTTACACTAATGATTTGTTCGCATGAAAATTGAAGTTATTAAATAAGACAGAAATTGAAAATGGTTGTCGAGAACGGAATCGAAACAACTCGGCGCGGATATTTCTCTTAAGCAGTAAGCTGCAACTGAGAAACTCATTTTCCTCTTTCACATTACTAGGCGAATAAAGAGACAAGCATTCAAATTTATTTAAACCGGCGTATATGTCAAGTTGACATTCAACACTGAATGCGTCAGGAATATTACCTTCAATAATATTCCGAGTAATATTTACTTGGACCTAAGAAAATTTATTTAAAACACATGTAAGCTGGATAATCTGAATTAAGATGCATTCACCATTATATAATTCCTGAGCTTGTAATTATAAAGGTTTGAGATTTAGCATAGATAATGATTTCGTGCTTTGATTAAGGCTATATTTCGTAGTCCCAGTATATTTTGCGCGATTCATTTACGATAGAATCTAAAATTCAACTAGAAAGTAATGCCAACATATTTATTGGGAAAACAAAATGGGACTAGCTATTTAAGTGATAAAAAAATATATAGTTTCTGGCTACCTCCTTTTAGGATGGTTAAAATTCATCCTTTGAACTGAAAAAGATCAGCTCGAATTTCCAAATTCCTGTCTATTTCATACCCATTGAATAGGAACTCAAGTTAGATTTCAGCACATATACTAATTGCTAAATTCTCTGAAAAATATCTGTATATCTGTAATTTACTCTAAAACATCTTATAGGGTGAATATGAGTAAAGGGGTTTCGTTTTTTTCAGTACTCCTCTCTCTTTCTCTCCTTCTCTTTCACATTCTCTCTCCTCTCCTCTTATCTCTCGCCTTCCTTTCTTCTCTTGTTTCTCCACACACACACACACACACACACACACACACACACACACACACACACACACACACACACACACACACACACACACACACACACACACACACACACACACACATATATATATATATATATAAAATGTTATTTGGAAAGCTATGTGTGCGACTCACTCATTCTAATTTTGAAGGACCTTAACGAAAAGTAAGCAAAATTTGTTTAATTAGTCATTCCTAAAGGAACTCTTAGCTTAGAAGTTAAATATTCAATATTTATCCGTGTTAAGATGTACTTCACTTATATAAAGAAGAATGAGCTGAGTCAAACAACACAGTTCATAATTTGAAGGTGCATTATTTTATTTCGAGGATGTGCTAAATGCTAGGAAAGCTTCCTTTATTATTTTTCGAAATCTATGCCTCTGCTACAAATCGTAGTTATTTGCTATATTTTTTATATTAGTATTCAAACACAGCCAAAATGAAGTGTTGTTGATTCATTGATCTAGTTCATAATTTTAGTTCTGTCAATATCATGAAGCCATTTTCTGTAAGTACGTATACTAATAATAAGTGTTTGTATTAATGTTATTAAATATTAATAATATTTAATAATATAATATTTGTAACAATTATGTAATATGTGTATAATGTAATGACTTTTCGCTACTGTGAAAATTTATGATTTTTTTTTACTGGTATATTGTGTGGAGGTTTTTGGTCGATAGTGATTCTCCTTTCGGTCGAAGTAATGGCTGTCACTGAATGTTATCCTACTTTTTTTTTGTGTTGGAGATCTGTTTACAGATTTGAATTGCGCTTGGTATAATTTTGTTGTGAAAGATTTAGCAAGTAGTGGATCGAGAGGAAAGTGACACAACTACGAAAGCAACGAATTAAAATGTGTTTATACCACAAACCGAATTCTCTTTCTATTGTGTTCTGTTTATTATAATCTTTCCTTTTTCAAAAAGCTCATTGCATTTATACGTTCTGAGAAATTTTGCTATTTTCCATGCTAATTTAATAAGCGTATACGTTGGAAATATTTTTACAGATTATTTTTTTTAAGACAGTTCTTCATTTTATTTAGAAAATCGTTTTAATTAATTTTGTGAATAAAAGTGCTGTAATTTTTTTTTGTCTTAACAAATTGTGCATATGTAATAAATTTATGTGCTTCAATTTAGCGCGTAGGCAACCGTAGTTTGATTGCGCATTTGGCTCATCTTCTAGACTCTATTTGGAGCGTCTACGTCACTTTCATCAAACCGTATTCGCCTCGCACTTGCGTACAAAAGTGGCATAAAGTGAACGAAAGAAGTTTGTAATTTTATTTCCGCTTTACTTATTAATAATTTTACTTTTTCCCGATTTTTATTGTGTTCGAAGGACTCGTTAACTGTTAATAAAGGTATACAATAATTTGTTTATTATTATGTTACGCTAATTGTTTGGTAAGAAGTATCTGTGACAGTAATTACATATGCAAATTCCTATTAGTGTTTTGTTGTTGATAGACATTTTTCGCAATCTTGAAAATTTGTGAATAATTATTGTTCGACAAACATTTTGTAAACGAAATTAATTGCAGGAAAAGTTTCAAAGCATTGAATATAGCGATCTTCTTTTTAATTGCGTGTTAATCCAGTTGTAATTTTTCTGTTGCGTATTTACCAAAACATTTTCATAAGGGGACACGTTTTAATAGATCTGATTCGTATGGGACTGTTGTAATTTGCAAAAATTAAGGGATTAGCAGAAGTCGAAAGTGAACATCTACAATTATATTTAGAACAGGCATTAACTTGAATAGTACATATATATATAACGGGCACGTGATTTGTCTGTCGTGCATGTCACGTGATTTTATAAAACCTTGAAGTGTTTGTAGAAGTGCTTCCTTTTTAATCGTTTCAATTCTGATCATTCGTTTTTACTAAGTTCGGTATTTTGGAAACGTAGTAGAAAAAAAAGACATGGGAAATCCATAAAATACGGATATTATATGAATATGGATTAAATATAGATATCTAATATTAATTTAATATGGATAATGTTGAATTAACTTGTACGACAAAGGTTTCGTATAAAACAACAGATAATTCTGCTTATTTTAAATATGTATGTAATTCCCCCTTCCCCTGATGATTTTATTGTGACACCGTAGTATTCAGAGTTTAAAAACGAAATATTTTTGGTATAAAAATTGTGTGCCCTGCTTTGTGTTACTTGGGAAAAATATACATAGCCAAACGCGCAATATTTCTTACTCATCCAAGTTTTACATCGTGGCACAATTTATGCCCAAAGTTACAACAAAATAAAACTTTAATTTGCATTTTATTAACGTAATACAACACAAAATTATATGCCTTGGAGACTAGTAACCAAGTTTCACGGTATATTCATCTGGTTTTTTTTGGTAGATTAAAAATTTGAACAGGCTTCCGTTTTTCTTCGCTCGCCTGGCAATTTAAAGCTAACTGATGTCGCACTTGCTTCAGATTTTAAAGTATAATAAAGTCGTACACAAATCTCTTTACTATTTTGTCAGTGTGGAATCGCGGTAATAAAAAATATTTGAAAATACTAAAAAATAAATAAACTCTTAAACCATCTTTTAGTAACTTTTGGAAATGAATTAGAGTTTCACACTTTAATATTGTGTTGGTCGTATCACCTATTAGAGCAGATTATTGTTCGGTAAAATAGAATAATAGAACGGTAAGGAATTGACACTTTCATATTCGTCCCGGTTTAAGTCTTTACCGTTGTACGAATCGATTGGCTCAAATAAAGGGCGTGGCTGTTAAAAGCTATCGTATACTTAAGAATATGTTTTATTATTCATTATCTTTTAAAAATGAGAAAAGATTGTACATCAGACAGTTAGTACAGAATATTTTTAGGGGCGTTTTGCACCTTTCGTACGAACATAAGTCGAGTAAGGTTAATTAAAAATTTATTTTTTTGTCAAAGTTTTGAAGAAAACATATTATTAATGAAATGAAATTGCACAGGATACAGAAAAGCGGGTGGAAAATAAAATAAACCATAGCGCATGAGAATTTTTTTTTACTGTTACTTTGAAGCGAGTTATTAAGCTTTAAACGGCAAAGCTATTAAAGCGCGTCTAGGATAACGTGCTTCATCTCATCCGCTGAAATACCTCTGCGAAATTAATGATACTTTTTAAGTACTCATCTATTGCCTACTTTTTACCTGTTTAGCCTCCGGGAATCACTGTCGGGTATTACTTCAGAGAATGAATGAGAATGATATGTGTGAGTGTAAGAAGTGTATTTTTGTGCAGTCACTGATCGACCATTTCTGAGATGTGTGGTTAATTGAAACCCAACCACCAAAGAACACCGGTATCCACGATCTAGTATTCAAATCCGTATAAAAGTAACTGCCTTTACTAGGATTTGAACGTTGGAACTCTCGACTTCGAAATCAGCTGATTTGCGAATACGTGTTCACCAGCAGACCAACCCGGTGGATTTATCTATTGCCTACTGTCTTTATCCATTGCACTCATTCGTAACACGGTACAGCTGGATAATATTTTTTTTTGTTGCTTAAATTTGTTATTTTGAATGCAAACAAGGGTTTTTTAATTCTCGTTCTTAAAGGTGAAGGATTTGGATTGTTTTTTTTCTGCGCATTAAATATGTCCGGATGGATTACTGGTTGATAAACGGACCATTACTTTTTTTCAGTTTTGCTTAACGCTGATGAAAAGATCATTTGGAAGCGGGAATGGAAATTATTTAGGGTATTTCACAGCTAAAAGATCTGTTATTAAACCTGTAATCAATGATGTTAATAATCGTTCATCTTTATACGAGTATAAATCAGACAATCCGTGTATTTTTATTGATGATTGCTTAAAACTCAAGAACAACGTGACCGATTTTGGACGATTCTTTTACCGATGTTTATATTGAATTTTATGATGGTTTTAGGCGAAAATTGATTCGGACAAACCCATTACTGAGTGAGGAACAGAACGTTAAGAGTGCATTTTATTTTATAGCGTAAAAAAAAAACTTTTTCTTGTAATAATATTTTGAGGCGCTGAATAAGTTTTGTTCTGATATATATACAGGTAATTTCAAATTGCAAGGCAATCACTCGGGAAATGATTCTATAACCAAAAATAAGAAAAAAGGTTCATGTAAACATAGATCAGAAAACGATCATTAGCGAGTTTCGGCTCGTAAAGCATTTAGCCCTGCTTCAGAGCAGAAAACAGGCTAAATTTTATTTTATAATGTTTAGCATTTGTATGTAAATTATTCTGTTTAAAATCGTATCATGTTTCCTATCCAGTTTGTGTGTTTTGTTTTTTTTTTTAATAAAGTTGAACTTTTCAAATTTATTAGACGTTATTCACATCAACTTTCTCAGAATTAAATTCTCTAAAAGGTTACCTAGAAATTTTTATTTATTTATTGGTAAATTAACGAAGTTATTTTATCCCAAATCTAAAAAAGTGTATCTGCCGGCAAAACATTTTCTTGTTTTATGCCATTTTTCTTAAAACCTAAGTGAAGTAGAAGTTTGGGACTAGTTTTATTCACTTTCCTAACTCAACATCATAAGGCTCTACTGATATTGCTTTCACAGCCCTTTCACAAGTTTTGTTCTGATATATATACAGGTAATTTCAAATTGCAAGGCAATCACTCGGGAAATGATTCTATAACCAAAAATAAGAAAAAAGGTTCATGTAAACATAGATCAGAAAACGATCATTAGCGAGTTTCGGCTCGTAAAGCATTTAGCCCTGCTTCAGAGCAGAAAACAGGCTAAATTTTATTTTATAATGTTTAGCATTTGTATGTAAATTATTCTGTTTAAAATCGTATCATGTTTCCTATCCAGTTTGTGTGTTTTGTTTTTTTTTTTAATAAAGTTGAACTTTTCAAATTTATTAGACGTTATTCACATCAACTTTCTCAGAATTAAATTCTCTAAAAGGTTACCTAGAAATTTTTATTTATTTATTGGTAAATTAACGAAGTTATTTTATCCCAAATCTAAAAAAGTGTATCTGCCGGCAAAACATTTTCTTGTTTTATGCCATTTTTCTTAAAACCTAAGTGAAGTAGAAGTTTGGGACTAGTTTTATTCACTTTCCTAACTCAACATCATAAGGCTCTACTGATATTGCTTTCACAGCCCTGCACAAGTACTTTGAGCTTCCATTTAGCTCCCTTGGTCGAATTAAGACATGGCTAAGGCGCTCCACTGGTAAAAAAATTGATGTGGACACCACATGACTTCCTTGTACGCTGGAACTCTCGACTTCGAAATCAGCTAATTTGCGAAGACACGTTCACCACTAGACCAGTCCGGTGGATTGGTTCCTTAGCACTGCTCGATAAGTTTTTAACCTTAACGGGGGTTAATGCCAAGTGCTGAACAAGTTTTATTCACCGTCTCGACTATTAACACATTGAGACTCAAATATATCTTGACATTTCGGTTCGCTTTCTTGTCTTGTCTTGTGGTTTTGTATTTTGTTTAAGCATTTTGAACAAAGTGCTCTGCCCGGAATTAATTTTAAATTTGCATTACTTGTTGAAAGTGTCAAAGATATTTCTCGAAGAAATTTGTTAACCGGTTTTGTGCGACAGCTAAATGGGTTAGCGCAACTTTTCCCATTAATATGAACGTATTTATCTAAATATTCGGTTTTATGAAAAGTACAAATATTTTTTGTTTCAGTACATCCGCTTCTTAAAGATATCAATGTTATTTACTGTTTAGTAAACTCTAAAATATCGTGCAATACTAAAGATCTCCTGTAGGTAAATTTGTGACCTACTGTTTCAGTGTAAATGCCAATTGAACACTCCATAATTCGTTTTTATAAAATGCAAGGGTTCTTGCAATAATAGTACAGTTATTATAAAATAAAACTACCAGTTGCCCGTCACTTCTTATATCCCACTTTCTCTACTGCGAAAATAAAAATTTCTGTAAGTAATAAAATTAAAAATTAAAGATATCGCATAAAAGAGTTCACTGTAATAAAATTACTTTATAAACAAGTGTACATTACGTAACCACAGTGTATTAACACCAGCAACAATACAACATATCGCATTGAAATCAAAACAGTAGCCTTCTACAATGTTTACATTCGGGATTCGCAAACATTCATGTCTATTCACTTGTTTAAACATGAGTTTATGTTTATGAGCCATACTTTAAGTAACAAACTGTCTAGAATATAAGCTATCTTTAATAGCTAATATAAGACATCACAAATTATTTTATATAGTAGGCCTACATTATTATTATCTGAAAAAATACATGCTGTGAAGTTTTTGCATACATGTTGTTCATAGTTAAAACGAACGTTGTTTTTAACGGTTTTGATGGCTTCATTATTCTACAATCCCTTTGAGTAACAAAATAAATTTTACGTTTTAAAGTACATAAAACGTACTTACTGCTGTAAACATTTCAAGTATTGGCCACCTGTCCCACATGAGGTCAATGGGCCCCAAAAATGAGACATTCTCAAAATCTCACGATTTGGCCGCAATTTTTTTTTAATAAAGGACACTCGTTAACAGTCCAATTTTTATGTTATAAGTAATACTATTACCTAAGAGTTAAAGGTAAAAAACAGGCCTGTTATCCTAAGCCCTTAATTATTCATTTGTGGCCCAAAATTAAAAAAAAAACAACAATTTGTAAACGTAACTTAAGGAAACATTACAAGATTTGGTTATGTAACAAAATGAATTTTGAGTACACCAAGATGAAGTTCCATCTTTACTCTTTCCATCCTTGGGTAGTTATCATTTCCCAAATACCATCAAAATAAAAAGTAGTGATGCAATAAAATTTTTTGAATTAAAATGGAATACCCTAGTAGCCATTTTATTCGCGTGAAATAGTCGTTTATGCGCTATAGAAAAATTGTTGACCTTTGCGTCAAAATATTTTTCTGCTCAGATGTCGGTACACATCTCCGCTGAACTTCGTAAACCTTGTGTTTTCGGTGATAATTTTATTTCCTAGTTTTAACATTCCTTTGCGGGTCTACGTTAAGAAGACTCACTATTTTCGTCCGCGTTCGCTTGTAACGTATATCACCACATTTAGTAAAAAATGTATTCGTTATCGTAATCCGTTACAGAAGCTAATCGATTATTATATTAGCTTTATTGAAATCTTATGAAAATATTAACGTCTTGTTGATTATAATTACATTAGTATTTTTGAATAATCAGCAAGGTAAGAATTTCAGTTAGCGATATCGTTAACGTTATACAAATAAAAAAGATTGTAAGATCATTGACCGTGATGGTATGGCACTTCAGTGATAATTGTACAGATATGAGGCGTGCTTCTGTTTGATGCAAATTTAACTTCCTGTTTTGCTGTTACCGCTTATTTTATGCTAAAAATAAATATCTGTATCTGGGTATTTAACGCGGCCCAAGCCAATTATTTGTGCTGTGTTGTCTCTTTTTATACCTTGTAAATTTATTGTAGTGTTTTAGTCATAGTGTTTTTTACGATGACGATGTCGTCAGGCGTTGAAGTACGAAACTATTCTACGTTTTTCAGTCGGTCAGCGTCGGTAATTTTAAAGATATTTTACTGGAAATACGTGTTTTAAGTTTATTTCACTGTTCCCGTTCTCCCGCAAAGATTACTGCCTCCTTTTTTAAAAAGTTTTGTAGTCGTATTATATTAAGACTTATTGTTTGAGTATAACTCGCTATCAAGTCTTCTGTATACTATCGTTTTTTTGTTTTTTTCCAACAGAATCTTCTCCGCTTATTGGTCTATAGCTATAACGTACTTGCTTTATTCAACTTAAGTTGTTTTATACAATTATAAAATGTACGCTCCTTTTTCTATCGTTGCGGTCAGCAGCACCGGTAGAAAAAGTGAAATAAATACGATTACAGAATTATGTGATCTGACGAGGTAAAAATCGGTCTGCTAAAAATATGGTGTCAGCATTTTTATCCGTGAGTTTACGTTGAATAGGTGTGTGGTATTATTTTTATTCAGACGTAATTAATCTGTATCTAATTAAACATCATTTTTTATTCTTCCGCATCATACATATGAACGACCTACTATTATAAAAATCAGATGGCGAGATAGTATTTTTATGAATCTTTGTATATTCGTAATTGGAATTTCCATTGTAAAAAAATATCAGTTTACTTTTAGGGTACTACGAGAGGTTATCTCTAAAGTAAAGACAGTTTCGTTGTAAAAAAATCTATTCTGAAAACTTAATAAATATTTTTTTATTTTTCTTAAACTACATACCTTATACTACTCTATATAATCGCCACATGAATAAGACATTTATCGTATCGATACACCATCTTCAGTATACCCTCGTCGTATTCTTCTGCCGCCAGTCCATTTAGCCACTGATAAACAGCATTTTTAAGTCCATCGTCACCTGCGAAGTGCTTACCACTCAAACGTTCTTTCAATTTCCAAACAAATGGTAATCAGAAGACTATATAGTGGGTGATCGTAAATTTCCCATCCAAATGTTCTCAGTAAATCACGTGTCGGACTTGCAACATGTGAACGTGCATTATCGTGAACCAGGACGACGCCCTCGGTCAGCCGCCCATGTCACCGATTTTGAATGGCGTACCGTAACTTACGTAGCGTTTCGCGGTAGGCTTCTGCATTTATAATCGTTCCACGTGGCGTGAAATCTATCAACAGTATGCCAAACCTTTCCCAAAAGACTGTGATCATCAGTTTGCGTTCAAGTAGCTGTGGTTTGACCTTTGTTGGTTTGGTTGGTGATTGAGGATGACGCCATTCATTTGACTGCCGTTCTCTCTTTGGCGTGCAATACGAAATCCACGTTTCATCGCCGGTAACAATTGAGTTAAGGAACTTAATTCGCATCAAAAATTCCCAAGCAAATCCCATTCGGATTTTTTGTGACATTCCGTTAAGACGTGCGGCACCCAACGTGCAGAAACCTGCACGTTGGGTTTCTGAAGCCTAAGTGCAGAAACCTTTCTGAAGCCTAAGTGGTCATTAACGATGCGACCGATAACAGCTCTTGAAACATCAGGAAAAAGAAGGGCCAGGTCGGAAACCGTTGAGCGACGATTTCTTCTGATTTCATCAGACGCGTTTCAACAAGTCCTCAGTGATTATCGAGGGCCTCCCCGAACGTTTTTAATCATGCACATTAATTATGTTATTTCCAAACCTTTACATCGTTTTCGGACGTTTCTTTCATTACATTATCCATTGCGGTAAGGGTTGGTCATATCAAAAATTGTTTCAGATAAAAGTTTTAGGTAATGTTTAGGAGACTAACGTCCACTTTAAACTGATACTGATACGTCCGGTTCGATACTGTGCCTATTAAGGGAGGTATGATTTTTTGTCTTGGAAACCCCATTTTTTTTCCACCCCCTGGGCCAATGGTTGGTGATATCAAAACATTTAAGATAAGTTTTAGACCCTTATCCAAATAATAGTAGGAACTTTAAACGAATTCGATATTTTACTTAATAAGAAAGTTATAGCGATATTTTGTTTTCGAAAAAATCTCCCCATTTCCACCCCCATAGTCCGATTTTTCCCATTAACGAACTCGGCCGAGATTTTGGGTTCGTTATATTTTATGTATCAATTTGAAAAAAAATGATTGGCGCAAAATTACGGCAGTTATCGTCTCCACAAGAAAGTGAGAGGTGTGTGTGTGTAACATTTTGAGTTGATTATTAGAGGTTTAGGGTCTGGGGATGTAAAACGCGAAGATATGTCGAAGTTTTCCGGAAGTCATTACAATACAAGACCTTTCTTATGAAATCTACCTAAAAATTTGTTGTTCCTTTTATATATAGAAAGTAGCACACCGTAACCAATAACTTGCAGGAAAGTTTGGATCGACGCTAGTACAGACTAATCTAACTTATTTTAACTCTTTTCAGCTAAATAAGTAGTAAGTCGTTATTTTAAATCTTGTAAAAATAAATAATAAATGTTTTTCTTAAAAAGAAAAACCTTTGTTACTTAAGTGACAGTTCGAATGAATTAATCTCATAAAATTTCTTTTTATGCTCAAAATTTTCAGTTTTCTCCCTTATAAGTGTGCAGTATCATTTTAAATTACGGCTAATTTATTTTTAAATACTTTCAGTACAGTTGTTTCAGTAGGCCTATACTTAATAATCTCTGATTGTGAAGACTGTTTACATTCTTAAATAATTGAAATTTCTGAAACTTATGTTATGCCGTTTTTATTTAGAATGTTAAGGCGTTTCTCATTACCTGCCGATCAAACGCATTTGATTTCTTATACTGTTATATACATACGTGCAAATTTTTCAAAAAAGTTTGATGATTACGTTCTTTATTATAATAGGTTTCCATTTTTTTCCGCGTTTATTTTTTCTGTTCTATCTAGAGATCACAGTTCTAAAGATCATTATGTAAATCTATTTGAGATTGTTTATGCAAATCTAAACTTAGATTCACTAATACGTATAATGAAATATGATCGGAAAAAGTTTATAAAGCAACTCACTTCTTATTACTACGTTTTTATTTACTCATTTGTATCCGTAGGACGTTCAGATTTCACGAATGTGGTTGTGCTTTTGACGGGTGCTTTTGCCCGTTGGGACTGTTGCTGATATAATGAGGTCGGATGGGTTGGAAAGCATTGTTAAAGCCGCCGTTATTTCGATAATAATAGATGTAATCATTTCCATTTTGTACGCATGCTGAATTATCCTATGGGCAACGAAAGACGAAGAATTTGATCTTTAGGAGGCTTTAGAATCTCGTATCTCATCGATAGGAATTTTTAAATATTTATTGGTAACTAGTTCTTTCCTGGATTTATTCTTGTACCAAAACATATTTAGGTAATTTACAGCTGCTAATGGAGAGAAAAATAGTTTTATCCGATTCGTCTGCTATTTTTTCTAAGTAGATCGTCTTTGAGGCTAAATATCAGTTTTTCAATGCAAAACCTTTCTCCTCAGTGGGGATACTCTCGCCACCTGCAGTTCCACGTTAAAAAAATAATATTAAAGCATTCTTAGCTAAACAGGGCACATTTATAGAATAGTCCAAACATGTCATCCTCTTATTTTTAAGTGCTAAAGAAATCTTAAAGGAAACTTTTAAAAGACAGAAAGTAAAGGTTTTCTGTAATTTATGTAAAAATTGAAAAAGGAAAATTAAGTTTGGTTTGGAATCGTTACGTTAGTCAAGTTACACTTTAACCCACCTAGTTGGTGTAGTGGTGAACGCATCTTCCCAAATCAGCTGATTTGGAAGTCGAGAGTTCCAGCGTTCAAGTCCTAGTAAAGGTAGTTACTTTTACATGGATTTGAATACTAGATCGTGGATACTACCGGTGTTCTTTGGTGGTTGGGTTTCAATTAACCACATATCTCAGGAATGGTCGAACTGAGAATGTACAAGACTACACTTCTTTTACACTCATACATATCATCCTCATTCATCCTCTGAAGTATTATCTAAACGGTAGTTACCGGAGGCTAAACAGGAAAAAAAAAGTGTAATTAAATTAACCTACCGGTTCGTCTAGTGGTGAAGGCGTCTTCCCAAATCAGTTGATTTGGAAGTCGAGATTTCCAGCGTTCAAGTCTTAGTAAAGTCAGTTATTTTTACACGGATTTGAATAATAGATCGTGGATACCGGTGTTCTTTGGTGGTTGGGTTTCAATTAATCACACATTTCAGGAATGGTCGAACTGAGACTGTACAAGACTATACTTCATTTACACTCATACATATCATCCTCTGAAGTATTATCTGAACGGTCAGTACCGGAGGCTAAACAGAAAATGAAAGAGAGAAAGTGTAATTATATTAAAACAACCTTTTAAATGCATACACTCTACTTAAAATAAAGTGTAACACTTATTTTGGTTTCTGTGGTGATGAGATTTTTCCTTTCCAACCATTTCATAGCATAGTTCAGCCAACAGCCTATTCTATAATGGTCGACTTTAATAAAATTAACCATTTTTACAGTTTTACAAAGAATTTGTTTGAGTTTTTCCGGAATATTTTTTATGGCAAGAGCATGTCTATGAAGGAAGCAGTGCGTCCATTACGCCCTCGTTTAAGAGGAGGTAAGACAGGTCATGTAAATCATCTTTTAATTTTTTTCAGAAATCCACTGTTCTTCCTTTTTTAGTCTTTGCATCATCACTATATACTGCAATACATTTTGTCCAGTCTATGTTATAGTTTTTAGTAGCCTCATAAAAAAGTCAAAAAGTCATTGTCCTGTTGCATGACCATGTATTAATTTGCAAAGCAACACACGTTTTCCGATTGATCTGTTTCTACGTATTCATATCTCTTAAAACATAAGAACTGAAAATGTTTGCCACATCTGTTGATTCATCAAATTGCGTACTAAAAAAAAAAAAAAAATAGTTAAACTCACCGAATTATCTGATCGCGAACATCGGCAGCCATGTCATCGGTTCGCGTTGATACTGTGTCGTTAGAAGGCGGAATTGTTCAGCTATATTTTTCTTCTTCCACATTATTAAAATACTGACCATATCAGGCAATAAGAGGTTTTCTGCGTTTTTATGGAGTTTGAACATCTCAGCTACTCTTAATGCTACGAGATAAGATGCTTCAAATGTACTTTTATAGTATGGACTGATTTACAAATAGAAGCTTAATGATTTCTCAAAGTATGTAATTTTCTTTCGAAAAGTTCTAAGATCTGGATGTTTGTTTAGTTTCGAAGTGTCGAATTAATTTTGATGGCTATGCTTTCATCGGAGACAGATTTGAAAACAAAACAACGCCTGTCTGTGGCTTTTCATTCAATGAGGTAAAACCATAATTTTAATAACTGTTATTGTACAATCTTTTCTTTTTTTTACTAACTGGATGTAGATGGCTCACTTCGCCATTTATACATATTTATATATACATATTGCATAAGAATCACAGTTAACGCCGTTTGACCGCCACTAAAAAATCGAAACCTTTATTATTATTTTCAATGAAACTACACTTTTAAAAACTTAAGGCACCAGACGCACGCTTCGCATTCGAAACTAAACGACGTTCTGCGATCTCTTACGCCTCTTTATACTGCTGAGAGCACGACGTGTTCAAACGTCTTGCTTATTCGAACATGAAGCTCTCACCTAAATATTTTGCTAGCAAATTAAAAGGAGCACTTACTCATAATGAAACCGGTAAATTGTTCGTGTTTGTACACTTCATGCATGCATGTTCATACCCGTCGCTATCAACACAGCTAAATAGTTTTAACTAGGTTTCATTGGGTTGGAATTGGGGGTCGCGAAATATTCATTATTTATTTTTTTTTACTTTTTGGGAGGTTGTGGAGCTAAAAAGTTTGAGGTCACTGGTGTGGAGTATAGAAAAAGAGGAGAACATGCGTCGTGTTTTGATTTGGCTGTGTCTAAACAAAATGCTGTTGTGGATTACTGCTCTGAAGACTAGGCACTGGCAAGTCAGTTTCATGTGAAAGTTACTTAGCCCGTGCTAACGCGTTTTTTGACACTTCACCATTCACATAGAAACGACGGTTGTCTTTAATTATTGTGTACTTTAGTTCAGTTCTCCCTAAAAATGAACTGTTATTGACCGAATTACTTGATAAAAGAAATGGCTGACGTACAGTTTGCCCCAAAACCCTCCAAATTTGGTGAAGGCAGTAAAAAATTATAGTTATTAGGCATATTTTCAATTTTTTTCTCGGGTGAAAGGTATATCTTAAATCGTCAAAAGAAGCATTTGTTTGATTTTCTTTCAGACTCTTTTATTACAAATTTCATTACCGAAATGATATTTTTTGGGTAATAATATAGAAGTTCATATACAATTGTTTTGTTGTTATCGGCATTATAAAGTAAGTTAATGCGCGCGCGCGCATGTGTGGTATGCACGCGCATGCACGTGTGATTCTAGACGAACGGTAAACGGAGTCAACCCCGGTAGTAATACTCTGTTGTAATAGTAGTTAAACTCAGACTTGTTAGTAGAGTTTGTTGCTGCCCTTGACTCCACTATCATGTCTTCCAAATACGTCGCCTGTCCAATGTTTCCTGCTTTCTCAAGGTAAATACATTTACTTTATCCTAAGGCGGCATGGCATCATTATTTGAATGTTATTTAGTGTATAAATAAACTTTTATTATGATTGCAATTTACGATTTTTTTAAATATTTATGTGTATGCTTGCTACACAATTAGCTGAGCAAATTAATGTATCCGCTGAAATTTATGGAATTTTTTAGAATTTTTCTTCTGCTTAAGTTTTACTTAAATTTACTTATCAAGTTTTACTAAGTTTTACAGACTGGGCTTAATTTTAAGTAAAGCGTTTTTCGAACAGATCTATTTGCATAATTTTCTAGAATGTCTCATTGTGTGGCCGAAATACTCCAGTGTGCTTCTCTTGTTGCACTTACTAACTTAGGATTTTATTCATTAGGTGAGGATACTGATTACTTATCTTTCCGTTCACATTGTTCTTAATAATTGTCTGTAAATTCACATCTCAAAAACATTGCCTCTCTTAACTTTCATGATTCGACATCATGCAGTAAGAACAGCATACCCTAAATGTAAAATCCTGATTCAAGTTATAACTACAGAAAACTTCTTCATTTTAACATAAGCACCTCGAGCACGTTCAATCCGTATCATAACTTGAACGTATTTGAATTTAGGATCATAGTGTTGTCAAGATAAAGAAGTTTTTCGACCCTATATAACCGTGTACCACCAATGGTACTAGTATTCCTCAGCTCATCACCTATCATTCAAGCGCACCATTGTACGCTTCTTGATGATCTTTTTATTTTTGTCAACATTCAAACTCAGTACGTCTTCTGAACTATTTTTTACGTCATCTAAACTTTTTTATTTTTTTTTTTAACCTCCGGGACCACCGTTGAGCTTTGCTTCAGAGGATGAGATGAATGACAATTTTTTTAGCGCGTGAAAATGCCGTGCCTGACCGGAATTCGAACCCGGGACCTCCAGATGAAAGCTCGAGTCGCTACCACTCGCGTCACGGAGGCCGGCACGTCATCTAAACTTAGGAAATATTGTGTTAAAAGTTAAAAACATTTTCTTGTTTATTATATTGTTAAATAATTATAATTGAATTCTTTAAACTTGTTTTTATTCCTTTTTTTAATTTGTTAAAATTTTATTGTACTTTTTTTTAGTAATTTCAAATAGTGTGATTAAAACCGGGAAGTATCTAAAATAAGTTAAAATTATGTGATAAAGCCGTTACGCAGTGAAAAAAAAAGTTGTTACAGTTGTCATAAATAAGTAGAATCACCACTATATTCAGGCAAACTGTAAACGAGTACTTCTCGCATTCTAAGTTTTTTCTTAGCTATTTCACCATTTTTATTAATTATTTAACTCGTTCAGTAATATTTGGGGAGTAATGCAATCTTTTCTCGTGCGCATAAAATCTATTTCAGTTACTTATCTTTATTCTGTGACGACGGTTATTGTAGGGTTTTTTGTGTACAATATATTAAACGAGACTACACTTTCGAGCACGATCTGATTATTTTGTGTTAAATATAGTACTTCTCTTGGATATTGACTTTCTAATCTCAGTTTGCAAATCTCATTTGCCGTCGTAATTTTTCTGGTAATTTTTTTCCTATTAAAGAAAAGTTTCTTTTTTTTTGTAGGCTTGGTTCTTGTTTTACCGCTCCAGTTTTCACTTGGCGTTTTAAATATATCTGGTCCTTCCCTTGAACGTATTCATCGTCTACCGAAATATAAATTTTGTACGCTAGATTTTATTACCTTTTATCGAGAATTTCTTTGTTTTCCGTCTGCTCTTTCATGTAGACATCTTTCTTCGTTTGAATTTTTTTAGATTAGGTTTAACTTCCACCGAAAATAATAATCTTGTGTGATAAATTAACACAAGAAGTTATTGCGGTGCAAAATACGGTTGTTTGTAGAATTAATTTATAATAATCTGCATCATCCTATAGCCTATTTAAACCTGTACTTCTAGTAACTGTAGGTCCGAAAATTTTTATCAGTTACATGGTAAAAGTCTTATTTCAGAGATATTGTTCTGGTTCAAGTTCCTCTGATGGTATTGTCCTTCAATTTAACATGAGTCAGGTCGAATTATAACGCATTTCGATTTTTTTTTAAATACGATAAGGTTGTTATTTGTATTATTTGAAACATATATTTAAACTTGTAATAAGTTTCTTTTCCTGGTTTATATATATAAAGTTGTTTGTTACTTATATAACACTGTGTATGGTTGTTTTTAAACGTTTAAAAATGTTTTTTTTTTAAAATACGAATTTCTACCATTATTGGTAAATAGCGTTTTTGTGTTCGACGTAACTTATCGAACCAAAAAAAGATAGTTTACAAACGGTTTAATTTATGTGCGATTCACTTATCTTTTATAAACAGTGATAGTAAGTTTTGCTACTCCTAAATAAATAGATCTAACTGTTGTAAAGAAATGATCCAAGTAGGATCGTAGGGTCAATCTAAATAAATGACCCTGCAGTTTGTTTTATGCTATTGCCATTTCGTAGCACGTGTCTATTACGATTTCATTTAATTTTTTTAACATCCATAGAAAGTGAATAAGAAAATAACTTTTTTTAAGCAAGATAATTTTTTTGATAGATGCAATTGTTTTATTAAGTTCTATTTATATTTTATTTTGATATTGCAGTTTTATTATTAAGGTCGTGACGTATTAATAGTCCAAACAAACAGCCTTCCCCGATCTTAAATGAATTTGTGCAGTTTACAATTTTTCGAGGTTAAAAAATATTTATGCATACACACAACGGGTTCAAAGTTAATCGTATAAATTTGTGTCGTTTACATGAACATTTCTAACACGCGATTGTTAAATTTAGGTCATTGAGATGTTGAAACAAAAGATATTTTAAAATTAGGATTATTTATAAAACAGCTCTTCTAATAACTTCCTACCTTGCGTGCGCGTGTAGGCTATTATTATTTGTATCGGATTTTTTCGACCAGCTTCCTCTAAGTTTATTAATTATAACTAGTCGAATGATAATTCTGTTAATTTTTTTTTTATGATGTATTTCAATCGTTAAAGTAGGTATGTAATGATTTACGATGATTTAATAAACCGCTATGAAAGAAATAAGGAACGGATAAATGAATGAATCATTAATAACGATAGTCTTGTTTCATTGACGTGTCATTACAGCATCGCTATCTATTTGACATGATACATCTGAACTGTTGTCTTCTTTGTCGTTCGATTCTCTCATCCAGTGCTATCTACCGAGGCCGTTACGTATACGATGCATAGGTTATGCTGAGACGTACTATTAAATGTGTATTGCAATTATAGTACCGTCGATTTAACACACTTCATATACCCGCGTCACGTTCATTCATAAATAATACTACGAGAGTAAGTAGGATTTCCTTTTATCAGCTTCTGCCTGAAATCTGCGATTTCTCAACATTTAAATAAGACTGTGATGTACCCCTCTCAAATTGATGTGAATGCTTTTATCAGTTAGATCGGTCAGATTTTGCTGATATTCTGATTTGATAGCTGTAAGGACTTTTTGTTCCTTTTTATTTTTTATATATGTAAAATATTAGTATTTTACGTATTAATAAATGTTCTGCAATTGATGACGCACATGGAAGAAACGTAATCGGTTTTAACGGTTATTTTTTCTGTTTATTAACAATTAAGGGTAATAAGCTTAAAACCGCTACGCACTTATTGGTTGTAGTCATAATTGAAATAATTTGTTCTGCTTATAGGATTCTTTAATTATTTCTTTTTGGCCTTTTCTCTTTCTTAGTTTGCAATGTAGTTTCAGATCTTCACAGTTATAGCGATCCACTCCAGTTTTTATTTGTAACTTACCGACGTTCAAACATTCCCTTATTATTGAGCAATTCGCTGGTATAATTAGGTAACATCTACTTAGTTACCTCTGAAATCTATTACCAAATATTATTTTGAATAATTTACGGTAACCTTTAAAAGTTAAAAGATTTTTTTCAGGAAGCCTCTTCTTCCTCAAGCCGTAAGCTATCTCTTTCCTTCCACCCACTCCTCCGTTCGTATACACCTTCCACATCCCTGCTCATTAATCTTTTTAATTATTCGTCCGTACTTTTGTAGGTCTGCCTTCTAATTAAAATAGAAATACCTTCGTATTTAGAATTTTCCTCGTCTTTGTTTAAACCGATTTTTATACCTCTATAATTAAATTATTTTATTTTTGCCGGCGAGTAACTTTCGCAGTCGTTTACAGCTGTTTAATTTTTATCTTTAATAAAAACCGTAACCTAAAACCAAAGATATCATATCCGCCCCGTAACCGATAAAATTTAGTTTGTGTGCGTTTTGTATACTATACTTGCTTGCCACAAAATTTTCCTATCGATTATATATTAATATTTATACATACTTTAGGTATCTATGTAGCAGATGATCACTGATTTCGGTTTAATATTAGGCATGTACTTGAGACGAAATGAATAACGATTTGAATTTTTCCAAACGGTAGAAGAATTTGATTCTTTATACAGAGATGACTACGAGTGAGTATTATATTAGCAAATACATTTTATTTACGGTAGTCAGTCATTTGCAAACCGTTACTCGATTTTCCCCTTATCGTCGGTTGTCTCTCCACATTGGGATCGGTAATTAATTTTGAATGATAGTCATAAATCTTTCTTCATAAATTTAATAAAAATCGGTAAGACAGGATTTTGTAGCTAAACATTTTTATTCAATTTTTGAGTATCGCAATATTTTTTCTTTATTTTCACAATATTTTTTAAGGGAGTTAAAATGTTAATACTAAGAGCAATGACACGTACAGTTGTTTTTTTTAATCATTTATGATTTTTTTTTTACGTTTAATGTATCGGGGTACAATGCCGGTCTGATAGTCGAAGAAAAAGTCGTGTTGATATTTGGGGAAAAAATATAAAAATGTGCGGCAGTACAGAAACGAAAATACGTCCGTTATCAAATATTATATTATTCCTGGAAAAGAAGGAAAAATTTACGAATACGGGTATACCCGATCGTGGAGATATCACAAGAAAAAGTCACTTTTATAATTTATTTTATTAATTTACTCGGACACAGCTACATTTTAACAATACTAATCGTAACTAAAAGGCGCTTTTCCACTTCGCCGATTGATTATTCAAAGTTTTTTTTTTTTTGTATTCTACCGTCAGTTTTAATTTCTATGATTTAATTAAATTAACAAAAAATACGCTCCATTATATTAAAAAAAAAGAAATGACGATAAATAATGAAAGATATAAGTGTAATATAAGATAATAAACTGGAATAATAAAAACAGCCTAAATAAACGACTCTGTTTATTTTCCCACTCGCTGACAATTAGAAAATCGCCAACTGTATGATTTATCTACTCTGTAAACGCTTCGGTCAAAACAGCTTTATGTTATTACCCCAACTCGGACGCGATTAGTTTTCTTTAAGAGCGATCTTGTCGGACAGAAAATCTACTAATTAGATGTAAATTAATTTTTATCGTTGCAACGGTTACTGTAACAGATTTAGATAGGTAAACGGATCGTCTTACCGTTAGGTAAATGATCTCGGTGTGATATCAGCTGTACGCTTTTGCACGCTTTAAAATAATTTAAAAATTTTTATTTTATTGTTATGATTTTATTATTAAAATTTTAGCATTTATTTGTTACGTACGAATTCCTTTTGTACGGTTCAGATTACAAAAGAATATGTACATACCGAGATTAATAAAATATATAATCTCAAAAAAAACATGAAACCGAAATCGAGTTAACAAGAGGTGATTTATATTTAATCACATTATTTAGTAATCGTTGAGTTTGAAGTCTAAAAGAATAAAGGTTGAAGATGATGACTTCCTTCATAATTATTAAAAAGAATCGTGGTCTTATTTTATTAACTTTATATTAACTTATGCGGTTTATTTTCATTATTTGAACTCATTTTCAAAAACTGAAGAGCTGAAGAAAAGTATTCCTTTAAATACTTCTTAAGTTAACTCGAATTTATACCGTGCTAAGACCGAAAAGTATTTCAATGTATTATATTAAAATGCTTGCTAACTAATTTTTTCTCATTGTCTCGCCAAATTGTCGGTTTTGGACCAACGATTTTCCTGTTGTCCGCCAATTTTCAAATGATTATTTAAATTTAAAAAAAAAAAAAAAAAATGTTTCTTTTAAGATGAAGGCTGTATAATAATGAAAAATAAGCATTATTATGTCACAGATGAGCTGAGCTTGGAATTTTTTCATCAGCTGTAAAATTATTTCCTCAACTTTATCATAGGCCTACTGGGCTGGTGTGGTGGTTAAATCATTGTCGCAAATCCGTTGTTTAACATCTAATTTTCAGAGTCAAAGGTTCTGAGGTTCAAATCCTAGTAAAAGTTAGTTACTTTTGCATGGATTTGAATACTAGTCGGTGGACACCAGTGTACTTTGGTGGTTCAATTAACCACACGTATCAGGAATGATCGGCCTCAGTCTGTATAAGACTTCACCTCATTTACATGTCATACATATCATTCTCATCTCATCCGATCATGGGGGGTGGGAGGGTTTCTTATTGTTCAGTAGTTGAACAGATTGCAACATACACCAGAAAATAAAATCATACCGTGAAAAAGAACCTGTTTAAGAGGGCATTGGTTTCTCAGAGTAAATACTATGTTAGATTAAATAAGAGCATCGTTAAGAGTAAATAGTTAAATAAAAATGTGACTAGCACAAATGTGAATTCATACTTTATTAATTTTTTTTAATTTCCATTAGTTCAGGTGAGGTACATCTTTCAAGAAAATGTTTATGCATTGTATGATAAAGGTTCATAACATACTTTGTACTATGTGATTATTTGTATAATTTGTCCTTTGTGTAAGTTATTTTAAAATATTTTTTTTGGATGACTATTTTTTTAAATTAAAATAGCCACTGAAAAAATGAAAAGAAGAAACAGTAGGTCCAAAATTAGTGAAGAAAATATGAAAAGGTTTTAGAGATTAATATCTTAACTAGCATCTTAGAATTTTATTTTGTTTACACAGGCATAGGTTGAATTAAGTAAAAGTAATCTAATAAGAAATTATTAAAAAGACCTAGGTTCTTATTCATTACTTGTTATGTGTTCTTGTGTACTTGTGGTTCCAGAAAAATAAATGATTTTTTTTTTTTTAATTTGCTGATTCTCATGAATTTTGCAGTAGAAGATACAATTTTGTTGAAAAACAAAACCTCAGAGAATCTCATTTGAAAGGAAATTTTTTATGTTTTAAACTGCCCAGCTCTATTGGTTTTTTTTTTTTAAGATAATGTTGCAACAGACTAAATATTGGACTACCATTAACTCCCTTATTAACAGTTGTGTTATGTACCCAAAAATTGTTTATACTGCCTTATGTGCAATACTACATTCAGTAAAGAAGTTTTAAAATTGACCTTTATCTAATTATCAATTAGTTCTGCTGAGGTCCTGATACCAAGGTTCATTGTCTGTTGTGCATAGTCACAAAATAAGGTCATTTCGGTTTTTAATTACTTCACTTTTCTTTTCAACATATCTTTTCATAGCCCCTGAACATATATGATCAATATAAGTTCATTTGCTAATGGTTCATCTGCACCATTTACCATTCAGCAAAAATAAGATTCATCTAGTATCTTTTAATTGCATTATATCTTATTGCAAAGATTATTCAGTAATTTGTCATTCAGAATTGCTTTTCTTATTATATGGATGCACCTTACAGTAATCCCCTGAAACTCGTAGTGTAGTAGGTAATTTTTCCGACTGCTTGTTAAGAAAGCTAGTTTTTTGTGTGTTCTATTACTAACATTTTTAATTTAACAAGCTAAACCAGTGTTTCTATAAACAATTCAAATTTAAGGTAAAGGAGAACGTTCTGTCTGCAATTAATTATATTATCATTTGACATCATATTATGGAAAGAATAACTTATCATATTTCCAGAGCTACCATACATTCCTCGCTGTGATGCACAGATCGCCGACTGATGTTCTTTTTCAAATTAACTTGATCTACATTCCCCTGAATTTTCTGAATTGAATCGACTGATTTATAGTTTACACGTGCATTTAACTATTTGTGGTTGAAGAGCTAATTGTAAAGCAACTCATTTCTTGAGAATGAAAAAATTATAATCCCTTTATTTAGTACTTTATGTTGTTTGTTGATTTTTTTTTTTGTACCTCGTGCAAAAATATTTCATGAAAGAAACATAAATATACATCTAGCGTTTTATCCATTATTTTCCTTTTAAAAAAAGCCAGAAATGAGCAATATTTAACATAATTGAAGGGCAGTACTAAAAAGGAATTGAATTGATGAATTGAGTGGAGAGAGGTTATAAGATAAGTCCATGACCTCTCATGACCTTCCCTAAGAGTCTGGTTTGTTTCCTGTCTTGACTTTAGAAATCTTTGTTTATAATTCAGGCTGAACAAGTACAATTGATCAGCAGTATGGAGCCAACACTGTAATTTTGCCTTGATGGATTTAACTTATGAATTTAATGGATAATTAATCTGAGACTGATTATATTGAATTTAAATATTTATTTATTTCAATTTTAATTGCTGTGCTTAAAATAAGTAATTTCATTCTTAAAGTATTCTGAATTTCAGTTTTATGTGGAAAAAATTGTTTCAGCTTTTATTATGAGTGAAACAAATATATAGATCAATTACAAACAACTGTAAATTTTAAATTACTTAAGATTATTTCTTGTTTCGTTAGATATCTAATTTTACCTATTTATGTTGTAACAGTATGAATAATAAAGTACTTGTTCAATAAAATAATAATGTGAATCCAAAAAAAGTTCCTTTTTTATGACATTTAAAAATTACAACCAGTAATTACAATTATTTTAAAATTACAATTTATAACTACTAACTTATAAATGAAAATGACCAAAAATTAACTTAAAATTATAACTGCATTGTTTAATGAAAATTGATACAGGTATGGAAAACAAAATATTTTTTTCTTCTTCTGAAAGTGTTTTGAATTGCATAAGGAGTTTTATTAAATTAATGTATGTTGTTATTAATCCTTTTTTTACCTCCACTAGAAAGTACTCGCAGGCAAATGAGTTAATTCCATGGTTGGTTTGCCTAATTAATTCAATATTCTACTATCCACTGATGGGATCATTTTTGTTGCTATTGGCTATTATTTGATGTGCTAAAAAGAAGTCATTTTGGCTTGAGTTTTCTTTTTGCACCTCATTATTTGACAAATAATACTTAACTATTGTATGGAAACCTCTTTAAAGACATGGATAAAATGAAAATGAAATATTCTTTTTTACTTAGATGTAGTGTTTTAATTTTAAAGAAGAGATTCATTCATATGCATTGTCAGCATATTTTTTTTTGTATCATGCTGAAAATGATTCAGAATACAGTACTACAATTTGTTGTTTTGTGTAATTTGTTTCTGGATATCATAATCTGAATTAAACTTATACGAAAAATCAAGTGATTAATTGCTTTTGATTTCTTAATGATCAATTATTAATACATTGCAGATCGAGGATGCATTGCTAAGTTAAAATTTATATTTTTACCTTGTGGGTGTAAGCCCGTGCCAAAGTTGAAAGTCTGTCGAGTAAGATCTACTCAATAGAAAATATTTTGTGATCTCAAAGTGGGAAGAAATTTAAAAAAAATATGATCCTCATGATGTTATTCCATTATGTTTGTGTTTCTAATAGGCCATGCCTTGTCGGGGTTAAGTTCTTCTGAGTTACCTGACGAGATCTTATCATCTAAAATTCTTATTTTCTAGTTTAATTTGACACAGAAAACTAGACCCTAGTATCAAACTCCGGTGTACAGGCAAAGAATAAAAAAATGTTTCTACCATCCATCCAATCACCTTAGACCCTAATAGGTTTTGAAGTGGCAAAGTGAATATTGTCTAATAACTTTCTGTTAAAAGTTGTGTAGTAATTTATTACAGAATATAGTATTTTAATCTTGTGTATTATCTGTGAGTCAAAATATTGATGAATTTAAATTATATAACAGGATGAGATTTTAAAGTTAAAAATATTTTGATAATTTTCAAATTTCTTATAATTGATGATTTTCACATTTCTTTTAACATTGATGCCATTTGTTGTTTCAGGCATTCTTAGATCATCGCAGTCCACATGAGGTGATGATGCTAGTTTTGACCAAGACAAATGGTGCTACACCTTTAGTAATGGCTTGCCGAAATGGTCATCAAGAAGTTGTAGAGTATCTTGTTGATAGATGCAATGCTGATATCGAACAACCTGGTTCTGGTAATTTGCATAGTTTATTGTATTTGTTTTTTTTTTTCAGTATGTATTATTATGTTAGAAAACATATCAGCACTAACACAGTTTTATTTTTTCTTGTTAGTTGTTTTATTTAGTATACTAAGATTATCAGGGTTCAGTTAGTGGCCCATTGTTAGGAGTGTGAGCTGAATCTTTGCAATACTTTTGAAACTTCTTCATTCACATCATCTTCTCCTTAAAGAATGATTGTGTAAAATTGGTTAGATTACGTTGTTTTTTAATTTGTAAAGAGAAATAATAATCTCATGGTGTGTGCATGAATGTTAATTACCAATATTAGTAAGATTATTGTAGAATGTTGAAAGGAATGTTGGATACAATAATATATTACAGAATAAATTTCATGATTAAAATTTTGAAGCGTGAATAATTTATTGATGTTAATCAATAACTTGTTTTGCTCCATTGTAATTGAAATATATTCTTAGTTTTTGTTTTGTTTTTATTGTTATGACTATAGATGAATTCAATGAGAAGATGAAATAATAGCTAATGGAAATTGAACCTCTTTGGGAATTTGAGCCTGAGACAGGTTTATCTAAAAACCAGTTAAATGAGAAAATAACAAGTAGTAATATTGCACATGTTATTGTTTTAGATGAGTCAAGAAAAGTTATATGAAATTATATAGGGTTGTGAAAAGTTTAAGGGCTTTAGTATCCTGGAAAACATTATGCTTACAGGCTTAAGGATTGTTTAACTTCAACACCAATTTTGTTACAAATTCCTTCCTTATTTTCTCGTAGAAGACAGCAGTTTTCATGAAAATTAGATCAATTAATCAGTTTGTGGAATTTTTCATGCACTAAAAAATGACAGATTATTATTACAAAAACTATGAAATTGCAAATGTTGTACTCCTATTTGGAAAATGCAAGCTTATTTGGTGAATTAGTCTAAAAAAATAAAAGTTTATTGCATTATTTTTTTTCTGTAATTATGGTCTATGGTAAAGGAAACAGTTATTGAAATAATTTCAAAATTTTATTTTGAATCCAGGTTACTGGCTGGTCTTTAGATGTAGAGGTTAATGCTGGCTTCTAGTTATTAAGATTTAATTCCTGAAAAGAGTGTGGAATTTTTTATATATTGTTTAATCTTCCATCTCATGTTCTAAGTTATATTTGATTGCAGATGCCCCTCATTAGTACATAAAAGATTTGCATTAGAAAATAAAAGTAGAATTTTTTGTTTTCAAATTGTGCAAGGAAAATTATCTCAAATATAATTTTGAAAAATAATTTCAAATATCGGTAAAACTTTTTTTTTTGTTATAATAACTGTTCTTTTGTAATTCTTTCATTGTAAAATAGTACAGAAGATTTGTAAAAAATTAAAATTTTCACCAAAAATATTGTACAATAAAGGACAACAATCATCAGTAGCATGTTACATAAAAGGAATTTCTGTTCAATTTGTTAGCTACTACTCATTGTACAGTTGTATTATATGATGGTATATTTCAAAATAAAATTATTCAAGCCTCCCATATTTTTTACTATATTTTAGAGGCAGTAGAAAGAATCTATTTAGGAGAGTTGAAATTTTATCTATAAAGTTGCAGAATATTTTCTCCTGTATTTGTATTTCTTACAGGGTGAACCATCAAAAGTACCTGAAATACAAGAGGCACTAGTCAGAGTTGCTTTCTTTGACCATGCTGTTTTACTGCACAGCCAAACCATATGTTGAGCTGAATAAAAGAATAAACTGGTAATTGTAGGATTGAAATATCAGTTTCATTTCAGTGGACTTGACATGCCTTCTCTTTATTAGTGACTGTTTGTCCATAATCTTACAAGAAAGGTTGAACTATTTTTAACAAAAAAAAATTGCCAGTAAAATTCTAATTAAATCTGTTTCAGTTGAAATGAAATATTTCCAGGGTTTCCATCCCTCTCAGTGAAATTTTTTTTGCATTAATTTGCAAATCCACTTTTATAAACATTAAATCAATAAACCTTTTTTTTCTGGTTTTAACCTCCGGGACCACCACTAGGTATTACTTCAGAGGATGAGGTGAATGATTTGTAGCATGTCTGAAAATGCCATGCCTGACTGGGATTTGAACCCTGATGAAAGGCCGAGATGCTACCACTCGTGCCACGGAGACCGGCATAAACTGGAAAAAATTAAAGCTCATAAAATTAAAAAAAAAGAAGATTTTTTTATTGTTTTTGAAAATTTTGATTAGGATCTTTTAACAGAAATATTAAAGTTATTATTATTATTATTCACCCCCTATGGTTGGTCCAGTGATCAAGGTTACATTTTGAGAAATAGATGAGAATTGTTATTTCCTTTTACACTGCTTAATTGAGCTAATAATGAATGAATTAAGATTTCGTATTCCAAATAACTTGTAAGGTGGTGAATGAAAGTATTGCAAAATTGAAATAAATCTTGCTTAAATTCTCCTTCACTCTTCTGGAAAAAAATATTTTTGTAAAATTTTAAGTCTGGGATTTACCATCTGCAAATTGAATGTACACTTGTATATGTTCATACTTATTCATCCATATCTATGCAGACAGGCTGGATTTTATTTTTTGACTATTATTAATAAAATAATAAGTATTTAAATCAATTAATATAAAAAGTTTCCCTCTACAAAGTAGAGGAATTGTGAATATAGATATTGGTTTTTTTTTATAGGAATGCATTAATCTGTTACATTAAACTATATGGTCCAGTCTTTGTTATGGTTATGTTACATAAAAGTACCTGAAATACAAGAGGCACTAGTCAGAGTTGCTTTCTTTGACCATGCTGTTTTACTGCACAACCAAACCATACGTCGAGCTGAATAATAGAATAAACTGGTAATTGTAGGACTGAAATATCAGTTACATTTCAGTGGACTTGACATGCCAGTATGTAACATGTTTGTTTTGTGAAGGAGGTAACCACTTTACTTCCTACTTTTCCAAGTAAGCCCAGTAAGGAATGCTTAATGGCTAGACCAATTTCAGAAGTGACTGGTCAGGTTGCGTGCAATCTTAAATTATCCTTCATATATTAATTCCTTTGCTTATATAGTTATCTTTTTAATGCACGAATTAAGAATGGAAATGATTGCTTCTCAGTAGGGAGAAACCAGGCCCATAAATGTTGATTGAGAAATCCTCTTGTTGCAGTGCAAAGTTTTGTGCAGAAGCCATTGGAGAAGTCATAAAAGCCTTCTTTTTAACGACCATACATACACACTGGAGAACTAATTTTGTTTATGTGGTAATTAAACCAGGAAAATCAGTTAATAACTGATTTAAAACATGTAGGGGTTAGTATATTTGGATGCTGCATGATGCATTTATCTATTTACATTCCATCTCGTATATATATATATATATATACGCGCGCGCACACACACGCAAAAGGGTTGTCTGAAAAGTTTTGAGCCTAACATAAAAGACGTTCTGTCAAATATAGTTTTATTTTTCAGCAAAGTCTCCTTTCAAGTAGATACACTATTTTCAGCAATGCTCTAACCTCTTTAACCCTTCCAAATAGTAGCTGACATTTTTCTCTGCAAAATAGGTGTTATGTATGCGATAATCTCCTCATTCTATGAAAATCTTTTTCCTCTAAGCTAAACTTTAAGGTTAGGAAACAAGAAAAAGTTGCTTGGGGCCAGATCTGTTGAATACGGTGAGTGCTCAACCATTTCAAAGTGCAGTTCATGAATTTCAGCCATGGCGACCATCGAAGTGTGAGCAGGCGCATTGTCCTGATAGAAAAGCACTTTCTTCTTCTTCAAATGTGGTTATTTTATTTGCAATTTCTGCCTTCAGCTTGTCAAGTAATGATGCGTAACATTGTGTCATTATTGTTTTACTTTTTAAAGATAATCAATAAACAAAATTCTATTACCATCCCAAAAAACAGTCCCCATCACCTTCCTGGCCGATGGAACAGTCTCTTCTCCTTTTTTGGAGCAGGTTCACCCTTTGCAGTCTGCTGTTTTGACTGTTGTTTCATCTCAAGAGTGATCCACTTTTCATCTACAGTTATGAATCGACACAGAAAATCTGACTTGTTTTGCTTAAACTGCTCCAACAGAACTCTGGAAATGTTCATTTAAATGCGTTTTTGGTCCAAAGTGAGCAAACACAGCACCAGTATTCATGTGAAACAGCCAGTATTCATGTGTAAGAACACAGCAAACACGCAGATAGCTTATGCATATCCAGTTCTTCAGTTAATATATGACAGACACATTCTTTCAATATGCCCATAGCCCCTGCTATGTCTCTAACCTTAATTCGTCAGTTGTTCAGTACCATTTGGTGAATTTTTTCAATGATATCGGTGGTGGTTGCAGTTTTTGGCTGTCCAGAAACACTAGATCATCAACCAAGCTGGTATGAACATGTTTAAATTCAGCTGCCCATCTTTTCATGGTGGCAAATGATGGGATAGAGTCTC
Organism: Lycorma delicatula; assembly: GCF_047948215.1. Classification (NCBI taxonomy): domain Eukaryota; kingdom Metazoa; phylum Arthropoda; class Insecta; order Hemiptera; family Fulgoridae; genus Lycorma; species Lycorma delicatula. The sequence goes on from NC_134455.1 coordinate 342,501,214, forward strand.
TGTAAACAGCATCTAACTGTTTTAATTTGTATATGCGTATTGTCTTTCAAATGCAAGTATTTAATCATGGCACGATATTCAATTTTTTCCATTTTCACAAAAACACTCCCAATGACTTACTCAAATAATTATCAAACAACAACTGAGCGTTCAAAAGGGCTGAAATTTTAGTTAGTATCTTTCAATACATTCCCTAACTTTTGTTAACAAGCGCTACCATCTTCATGTTGAGGCTCAAAACTTTTCAGATAACCCTCATATATATAAATATTTTCTCTTATATGAATTTGAATGTAGAATTTGTTTTTATTTTGATGAAGGTAATTTGTTCTGTGATCTGTTTTACAGTTGTATTTGATGGTGAAACAATAGAAGCTGCTCCTCCTCTATGGTGCGCTGCAGCAGCAGGCCACTTTTCTGTTGTTCGTTTTCTTGTAAAACGGGGTGCTAATGTTAACTCTACTACCCGTACTAATTCTACACCACTTCGTGCTGCTTGCTTTGATGGACATTTTGAAATAGTTAAATTTTTAATTGAACAAGGAGCTGGTAAGTTATTATTCACATTGTTGTTAAGTTCTTATCGTTAAAGGAATATGCTCTTGTTCTGTTTTCAATGTCCATTATTCATGTGATAAGACTAAACACAAGTATGTTCATGAACAGAAAAAATGTGCGACCATAATAATTCCTTATTTTTGTCTATTACAAGTTAAATTGTATTCACTTAAGAGGTTTATTTTGTAGCAATTTATCATAAAAGCATGAACCATTCTATGACAGAAAAGTTTGTAAATTTTTATATTTAGGAGATGAAGTAAAAATCCAAATCTGAACAAAAGACCTATATAATCAAAGCAAAAAGATATGGGAAAATAGAAAAATGAGGGTGGATTTCTCTGTTCTACTCTTGCTTCATTAAGCCGTCAAAATGATTAACAGTTGCTCATTTCTAAACATATTTTTTTGTGTTCCATCATTCTTTGATTTTCAATATTATGTGTAATGTAACTTAACAAGTGTTTAAAACTTTTTAAATTTATAACAGTTTAGTGTATTAAACCCCTAGTAGTTAATGTTTTGTTTTTTTGTTGATGTGTAGTATTTTTATGAGTGTAAGCTTTTATGAATATGTTTTGATTCTTTAATTATGCTCAGAAACGGTATAAAACTGTTCTGAACTTTGTTCAGCATCACAAGAATGGATGATCCCTTTTTAAACTCATTTAATGTTTGCATGTAAGCTCTTATGTGAAAACAAGTTATTTTTATGAAAGGTAGTGTAAAGTAGTCATTGGACTACTCATCACAGGGATATACCTCATAAACAAAGAGATATTATAAATAATAAATACAATATTATATTAATATTAATACAATAATGTACAATAAATACAATATGTTTTCTATATTTGACTGGCTATGTGTACTGATATCAATGAAAGTTGTCAGTTACCACCTTCAGAAGCTGTTAAAAATTATTTTTTATTTGCTGTTATAATGATTAAAAGACTTATTTCTTGTTCTGATTATTTAAAACAGAGTATTGCTTTTTGTTAGATGTGTAGATTTAGAATGCGGTAGCTATTCTGTTAACATCTATTCATATTAGAACCAGTGTTTGTATTAGCTGAAGAGAATATATCAGCTTATTTCAGTGCTTAGGATTAGTGATAAGTATTCAGAATTCTAACCAAAATCCAGTATTCAGTTGTCGCATCTAGTATATTTTAATAAAATATTTAATTCTAAGTTATGAATATTACCTGAAGAAATACAAAATTTAACTGTAATTTTTACCATTAGTTTATGAAATTAATTTATAATCACATATGTTGTATTAAAAAAATAAATTGTTTTGTTTACTGTTGCTTGCGTTGTATTTGTTATTTGTACAATTCTGAGTATCAGCTTAGGACAGAATTAAATTTGAAATACATTAGTATTACTTGTCAAAGTTTAGAAAATGAAAACGGAGATATATTATAGTTCTGTCTGAAGTAGCATTGATACTGCTAATAGTACAGTGGAAGGTGTAGTGTACTATGACAAGATATCTTAGTTAGCAACAAGCCAATCACTGATCTGTTAATCCATCCTCATGCTGTTCATCACCCAGCTTTCTAAACTCTGATGAGTAATGCTTTTTTGTGTCTTTTATACCGTAACAAAAGGATATTGTGTTTCTGTTTGCAAGTTATGTCTTATTGAACTGGATAGAGTTAAGAACTGAAGTGTAGTACAGGAATGAACCAAATTTTTAATTTAAGTAAAATAATTTTGTTTACAGATATTGAGGTATCGAATCGCCATGGTCATACTTGCCTGATGATAGCATGTTACAAAGGTCACTATAGAATTGCACAGTATCTGTTATGTCTTGGTGCCAATGTAAATATGAAAAGTGTTAAAGGAAACACAGCACTACATGATTGTGCAGAATCTGGCAGTCTTGATATTTTAAAAATGCTTCTTGTACATGGTGCCACCATGGATGTTGATTCTTATGGTTAGTAGTGAATTTGAGATTAACATCAACTGTTTAATTAATATGCTTAAATCATTGATTTTTAAGTTAATTTAAGTACATTAGTGACTATTTGTAATGATAATTTTTATTCACAGTTTAAAAAATCCTGCAAATAAATTATTGTAACATTTATGCTATGCCACTACGTGCTTATATTTACTAAATGTGTTCAGAATTTAATTTCTTTTCCTTTTTGTTGTTACTTTCATTCATTAATTGATTGCTTTAATTTACTCATTAATTAATTGCTTTAATTGTGGATACTATCTGATCCCCAGCTTGTAATCCATAATTACAATTGATGTTAGTTATAGTTCTGATGATGTTGATTTTGCTATTGTAGTGATCTTAATGTTTATAAAAGAAATTTTTTCAGTCAATCATGGCAGTTTAGACTTTCTAATTCTGTGTAAAATTATATTAGTTATTATGAGATATTAAACCTTTTAGCAGTCAAATTTACTTCTAAGTCTTTTAATACATTTTTAAGCTGTTTAACTTAAAAAAAACTGAAGAACACATTTATTAGAAAAAAAAAATCCTCTTTAGTTGTTGGCATTTTATATTATAAGGATTATTTGCAAAAAAAAAAAGGTACACTTAGCTCTAATATAATTAAAACAAATCTTTTAGATATCGGATAAAAAAAAATATTTATTTAATACCTACAACAAAAATATTTTTGTGCATAGTCACCATTTAAATCTAAATAATACTTACTGCATTACTTAATTTGTGTTTTTACTCCATTATTACAGAAGTTCATTGCTAGTTGTGGTAATACCCAGTGATAGTTTCTTTGAACTATTAATTCACAAAAATGATTGCTACATGAAAATTCTTTTACTTAAGAATGCAATGAAAATCAGTGAGAACTAAATCTGGGTTTTGTTTCTCAAATTCTTCCCAGGCAAGTTTTTCTAATAGCAGAATTGGTTTTTCTCATTCCATTCACATTGGTTTTCCTTCTTTTCAGTGACAGCTGAAGAAAAATAACTGAGTTAAGCTAACACATAGAGACTTTATAAGTCTCTACTAAGTCAAATGTAACATTAATATAAAGTAATTATGTTATTGTTTACAAAAACATTACTGTGGTTCCTGGTATTGTTAAATCAGGTTTCTTCAAAAATAAAATTTTTGAATTTTCATTTAAGTTCCCCAAATCAACTTTAATCGAAACTGGATAACTCTGAAATCCAAATAACGGGTTGGTATTACATACGCATTGTTAGAAATTTTTTTTTGTTAAATATTTTTAAAAATTGTGATTTTCAAATACAATTTGACTATAAATATTTTCAATTCACTCTCTTACACTGGGAAAAGATTTCATTTTATAAATTGCACTTATTAATTGAAAATGTTTATAAATAGTTTGTACTTGAGTAAAATTTCTCAATTTTTCAAGAAAAATGAGATAAAAAAGGTAAATTGTAAAAAAGTGTACAGTATAAAACACAATTTTTTTTTAGGCTGGACAGCCTGACATAAAATTTTAAGCGATGTCAACAATCAGAATGAAATAATTAAATTAAAGTTTAAGTAAACATTAAATTATCAAGCAACTTACCCTAAGTATTTGATAAAAATTTAGTGTTCTGCAGCCCTGTAATGTTGTTAAATGAGTGATAAATGAATTTTCTAATAATTACTCGTTTAATCTGCATAAATGTTTTACCATTCTATCTAGGGACCAAATTAATCTAGAATGAAGATAAAAAATGATAAGTTTTATTTAAACAGCCAAATGAAGCAACTGCATTAGGTTGTAAGTATATGAGTACTGTTTGAAGTCGAGAACATTTAAGGTTATTAGTGATTTATTTGAACCAAGTGTGCTCCAGTTGAATCTAGAGTATTGAATTTCTCCTGTATATTTTTTATTATTATCGTTTTACTAATAACTTAGCTCATTACCATATTTTTATAAATTCAGTTAACTTGAAGTTCGTAAAGAAAACCCTACAAACCATATGAGGGTTGTGCGTAAAGCAGTATCATGTACAATGAGAAACTAACCAATGAAAATTTCTTTACCAAAGTTTTTTTTTTCTTTGATGTATGTTAATTCACTTTTCCATCTTGTCATCCACAATATTTAGACACTTACACAAAAAGATTTAATTTACCCTCTCATAATTGTTCAGTGCTACCCATTCAGAAATATAATGATTACTTCCTGTACCTCTTGTTATTTTTGAAGTACATAGCCCCTAATTAATCTTTTTGTTTTATGAAAAGGTGGAAATCATTTTGGGCTGGACAGTGTTTAGGACGGATGGTTAAAGAATTTCCTGTTTTAAACGCACAAGGAATCATGTTCTGTTAAAATGGCGTGGGAATAAGATTGTGAAAAAGGATCATACTGGTAGACTGTAGGCCTTCAGATAATTTTGTAGATTTTATTGCAAGAAATTTGTGGATATTTTTCATGGATGTGATAAAGTGTTTGATGCTGATCCTGCCCAGCAAATTCATCTACATGATAATGCAAATATCTATAATGGTAATAAACATCCAGTTTGTTCATTATCATGGACCTTTTCCTTCTCTAAATTTCAGCTACACTCATTACACTGTTGATTTGTTATATACTATGAACTTAATTTTTTCAGTGAATCTTACTGTCTTGTATGTTTGTGTTAAGAGATCAAATTACATATTTCTTTACATGCCACAGTGTTCAATTTTATTATGTGTTTTAGATTTTCACAGAAACAACACAAAATCTTTTAAACTGGTGAAGCTTACACAGAATGTAAAAATTAACAAGATTGATTGACCTTAAATTGTGGCAGGATCAGACTTGTACAGTAGCTATCTGCCATTAAGTACTACTTTCTGTCTGATTTTCTTAAGACTTTATCATTTCATGATAGGACTTCTAGACTGTATATGAAATACAGAGTAAATGCTGTAATTTTTTTTTTTTTGCTTTGGTGTTAAGGTTTTACTATAAAGTAAAAAAATTAGAATTTGAAAGGGTGGTTATACTGTTTGCTGGTCTTATTATAATTTAAAAATGAAATTGTTATAATGATATGAACTCGCGGGTAGTAGTGCTCAAGGTTTCTTTTGCTACCTGCATCAAGGATGAATATGTTGAATAAAATTGTATATGTAATTTTCAATTGGCAATAAAATAAATAAATTTAAAAAAAAATATATATATATATACATTTAAGAATAAATGGTTTTATAGTGAAGCAGCAAATAATATTATTAAAATTATCCTTATTTTATTGATGTAGGATGACCCCAACCAACATTATTAGATTAAATAGTACAATATTTGCATATTTTGCTTATAATTTTAAGTAAGTTTTGTAGATATCGCATTCAAAAACTAACATCATTTTAGATAGTGAATCATTGAACCAACATGAAGTGTGTACTTAAATATACTGTTATAAACTTAATCTACGTTGTACATATTTAAATTACTTAATCTAAAATATTAAACTTTAGATTAAATAGATAATATATTTCCTTAGTTATTTATGTAATCCTAGGTGCTACAGGTTGATGTGACTTCTGGCCTCCCAAACATAGCCCCACCATTTATCTCGGTTCTCTGCCTGTCTTCTCCAGTTGAAGATGCTAAGAATCCTCAAGTCGCGCTTCACATCATCAATCAATCCATTTATTCCTTGGCTTTCCTTTTCCTCTTTTATTGTACACTGTTTCCCTCCATATCCTCCTTGCCATCCGCTCCTCTCTCATACTTGCCACATGACCCAGCCGTCTAATTCTTCCCAAATTAACAAATTTTACATGTTCGTTTTCTAGTAAGTCATTAATTTCAATATCTTGCTCTTCACTTCATTCTCACAGACCAGGCTGGTTATCTTCTCATCTATTTTTTCGAAAATTCTCAGCTTCAATGTCTCATTTCACCGTCAACACCCACGTTTCAGAACTATAATATGCCATAGGCCTAACTAGAATTTCATATAGTTTCATCTTAATTGATCTTAACAAGAGGTGTGATTTAAATAAACTTCATACTGGTATAAAAAGCCCTGTTACCACCATTATCCTTCTGTCTATTTCATTCGATACTTTTCCACTACTTCCTTTCTGCACACCCAAATACACCAACACTCAACATGCTTGAAAATATAATTTCCTATTTCTATATCTCTTGCATGACTTGCTGATGGAAATATCTTCATATAGTCAGTTATAGCTTTATTAATCTTAAGTCCTACACCTCTACTACCCTTCTCCAGCAGAGTGAATGCCTCCCTCCGGGGAGGCATTCACATGTCAATACCGGTATTGACATTGTCATAATGACCACATCATCTGCATTTACACATACCTGCCACAGTCTGTTTTGATGGTCTTACCTCCCAACAGCCTTCTGAAGTGCCACATTAAAAAAGAGAGTTGACAATGCATTCCCCTGTCTCACTCCTTATCACAAAACACCTTCCCATAGAATTACTCACCTTCACCGTTGAACATGTTTCATCAAGGGTAATCGTGACCAACTTAACAAGTTTCAATGGTATACCAAATTTTTCAAATGCCTCCATTACCTTGCTCCTTGATACACTATCAAAGGCCCTTTTGTAGTCAATAAAGCAGTGATTCTCAACCTTTTTAGCTCCACGACTCCCAAAAAGTAAAAAAAATTATATAATGAATATTTTGTGACCCCCCCAATCGTAATTAACAGGTTCCAACGTGATGTGAACATGCTCCTTGTAGTTTGGTCTGCTTATGTAATATTCATTGAGAGTGTCATGATCAAACATGCATATGATATGTTTGAAGAACACATCATCAGTTGTATAAGAGAGGTGTCAGGGATTGTAGAATGCCAGTTTAGTTTCAAATGTGAAACATGTGTTTTGGTGCCTTTTTTTAAGTTTTTAAAAGCGAAAATAATAATAATCGAGGTTTCATAACAACCATATAACCTGCTGTTATCATCCCCACCCTACACAAACCCATTAAGTTGTTCCTCCACATCTTGTTTCTCCTTCCCATTCAAAACCTCCTCAAAGTACTTAGTCCATTCTCTAAAACTTTATCATTATCGACAATTATTAATATTAAATCCTAGGTGGGGAAAAGTCAAAGGAACCACAGAGGGAAACTGATTGAAGGTTATTTTAGTAGTTTGAATATAAAGGTAAGATACATTTGGTAATGGGGTTAGCAATAGCAACCATTGTATGTATTTCTTGGTTAGTCTGTATGAATGGGTTTTTCAATTAATACATTTTAAAAGCTTAAAATTGTAAACAAAACATTTAATAAAGGTAAGGATAGTTGCCTCAAGAAGATAATTTTAATAATACTTTTTCACCGTGTATTATGTGATATACACCTCTGTCAACAATATAAGTTAGATTTGTATCTAATTTTTTTTTAATTTAAGGTAATCGTAATAGAGTACAGTTTAAATAGTTGTTATTCTTAATTGTTAATAGGAATGACGCCACTTTTAGCAGCAAGTGTAACAGGTCATACTCATATAGTTGAATATTTAATTCAATATCCAGAACTAGTCACTAGGCAAGAAAGTATAGATGCCTTAGAATTGCTGGGGGCGACTTTTGTAGATAAGAAAAGAGATATGTTTGGTGCTTTAGAACTGTGGAAAAGAGCTATGTCCATTAGGTGAGTAATAAAGATCAGTCTGGATTTTGGCATTTAATGTTTTATGAATTTTATTGGTTAATAATTAATTTAATTTGTTGATAAAGTTGTTACTGTTATAAGAAGTGGTGGTAGTTTATAGTTAAAATTCTGTTATTTTTATGTAGATAGTCATCAGTGTATAGATTATAAACAGGAAAATTATTATTTAATTATTACCAGTATTACTTTTAGTGCAAGAAATGTCATACAGTTCATTTAATGTGTCCTACTTATTCCTTTGAACTTTTTTTCACATGATTTCCCAAGTTTCATTCCTATGTATGATAAAATTTGCGTAAATATGTTATATATGTTTTGGATATATCATCATATTAGTAGTAGAATTATTGCTATGTTTTTTTTAAAGTACTTTCATCATAAATATTGCATTAAGTAAATTATTATAAAGAGTTTTTAATATAATCCACCCTTAATGAACCAATAGAGAAGAAACCTTCATTCAGCCCAAAGCTGAAAAAAAAAAATGTATGTAATAGATAAAAATTTCATCCATTTAATTTTTTTCTTATTGCTGTAAAGCAGTGTAAATATAATAACTTTATAAATACAACTAGTTTAATATAAAATTACTTTTTAACCAAGATTTGAAAACAGAGCACGCACGCTCTGTGTGTGTTTGTGTTAAACAAGTGTAGGTGATGTTATTCTTTTTTTAATGAACCTCTTAATGTTGACAATGAATTATTCTTTGGTTGAGTAGAGCTCAGTATTGCCATATCTGTAATAAATGTTACTATATATGTCTTTGTTAGATAATATGCAATGTTATATTTTATGGAGAGTAAAGCTTTTCAGTAAGTAGTATGACTACTTCATATTCATGAATGATTTTTAAATAATTAATCATAATTTGATTTGTACTTACATTATCTATTGAAAATAAACAACCATTGTGATTCCAGTTACATCACTATACCGACCAGCACAATCTACATACTAGACCTACATGTATATGTATACAGGGTGATTCACGAAGTGTTACTGGCACTGTCTGAACTTATTCTACTAGCGAAAATAATGAAAAAAGTACATATAAACATGGCTCCATTAGTGAGTTACAGCTAGCAAAAGATTTTGCCCTCATTCCTGGGCATTGTGAAATAAAACCATACTGAAATTCTAGGAACCAAAATTAAGGGGTGAACGTATGTTTTCTTATGGTTTTTGACCTGAAAAATTGAATAAATCAGGTTCCAGAACCTTATCTCCAGCAGTTTTCATAATATCCCATGTAAAACATAAAAATTTGTTATCTAAAAACATGTTTTTTTTATGTTTTTAGTACAGAATCTTTGTTAAGTGATTAATGAATGTGTAAAATTTGCTATCAAAACTTGTAGAGAATTTAATTCTGAGAAAATTGATGTAAAATTACCCAATAAAAACAAATACAAGTCAAGAAATTTGATTTTATTACCAACACTTATCATATGAACATTTTTAAATGTTTTAAACTGCAGAAAATAAAGTTAACATACAATTGATACAGTGTTAAAAAAAAAAAAAATTAATTTATACATTTAATAAAGTTTCCAGTAAATTTTTTAAAAAATATGTCCTACTTCAATATATTTGGCTGCACGCTTTTTGATTGCTAGCGTTGCTCTCCACAGTTCAAGACTTTCCTTAATTTGTGCAGTGACATAAATAATACAAGCAACCAAATCTTCATGTGTGCAAACATTTTTTGTGTACAATATCTTTCATCCAACACCACATGCAAAAATCTAGATCAGATGATCTTGGTGGCCAGGAGTTTGGCCTGGTGCAGCCAGTCCATTGCTCTGGAAATTGCTCATTTCAGTATGCTGATACAGCATATGAGAAGTGGGAGAGGCATATCATTGTGGTGCTAGTGGAACGTCTTCTAATAGCAGTGGAAAGTGTTCCTTAAGGAAATCGGAAGTAAATGTTGAAATTAAAGACAACCTGGGGGAATGAATGGTTCAATCAGCTGATCGTAAACTAGACCATACTACACAAGATGCTAAATCGGATTGAAAATTATACGCTACTGTCCTCATGTGTGGATTGACTTCTCCCCAAGTGTGTTCATTGCAAAGTTTACTGGTACCGTTTTGAGTAAACTGATCCTCGTCAGTAAATAAATTGAACCTGTGCAATCATTGGTTCATATTGAGCTAGTTGGATTGTTGCAAACAGAGAGGAGGGTCTCGTGGTTGAAGATTTTGTACTTGTTAATTGTGGTAGGGATACAGCTTGTCACAAATTTTCCTCCACACTATAGACTTTCTTTTCCTGTTTAGCCTCCGGTAACTACCATTTAGATAATACTTCAGAGGATAAATGAGGATGATGTGAATGAAGTGTAGTCTTGTACATTCTCAGTTCAACCATACCTCCTGAGATGTGTGGTTAATTGAAACCCAACCACCAAAGAACACCGGTATCCACGATCTAGTATTCAAATCCGTGTAAAAATAGCTGGCTTTTCTAGGACTTGAACGCTGGAACTCTCAACTTCCAAATCAGCTGATTTGGGAAGACGCGTTCACCACTAGACCAACCCGGTGGGTTTCCACACTTTAGACTGGGAAACTCTGAATCATCGATAAAGGCATAGTGTACTGACACCCAGACTTGAATAGCCTTGGTAATGGTTTCATCAATATCGGCATTAGGATGGGCAGAACAATCGTTGTGAGCACTATTGCTGAAAAGTGTACTAGTTTTCTTGTAGCATATGGAATGTTCCACAAATTTTTTTAGGATTTGGAACTTTGTAGTTATGAAAACGTCTTTGATATTCTGTAGCAGCAGTTGCACTTCCATCACACACCAAGATAAATATTATGTCGGCGTATTCTTCAATTGTAAATAACAAAGGCTTTGCTGGAATATGATATCAATTAAAATAAACACACATTTAGTTAATTAAACTACCTGTATTGGCAATAATTCACAGCAGTAATGAGAACATATAATGCACTGGTGATACATGAAGTGCTTTGTTGGCCAGCTGGTTTCTGTGTTACCGACTTACAACATCATAATTTCTCATCTTTTCAATTTAACAGTGAATTCGAGAAAGATCTATAAACTTTATTGGCTGAATAACATAAGTATTGTTTTCTTAATACAATACAATTTTTTATATCATTGCATTTAGTAGGAAAGTAACATGCCTTGTACGCGTAATCCCTTTGTTTTCATATGTAAGCGTTAGTAATAAAATAAAATTTTTTAACTTAAATTTAATGTATTGGGCAATTTTACATTAGTTTCCTTAGAATTAAATTCTCTATAAGGTTTAACAATAAATTTTACATATTCATTAGTCATTTAACAAAGTTTTTATATTAATAAAAGTGTAAAAAACTTGTTTTTAAATAAATTTTTATGTTTTACATCAGATACTATGAAAACTACTAGAGATATGGTTCTGACACCTGTTTTATTCAATTTTTTAAGTCAAAAACCACAAGAAACCATCAAGTTTACCCCTTAATTTGGGTTCCTAGAATTTCAGTATGTTTTTATTTCACGTTTTGCCCAAACATCAGGGCAAATCTTTTGCTAGCTGAACTCACTAACTGAGTGTTTCCAGAGCCATATTTATATGTACTTCTTTCATTATTTTTGCCAATAGAATGAGCTCAGTAAGCACCGATAACATTATGTGAATCACCTGCATATGCATATACACACACACACAAACACATTAAACTTAATTATTAATAAACCATTGAAATTTAATTAATAAATTATCCCATATCTTCATTAATAAAATAAAATTTATTTAATGGAAATAAATTTGCATTTACCGTAAATCTTGTCTTAACTGAAATATCATTATTAGCTTATGTTTCAAGTACAAGAGCATGGACTATATTGAGCAAGACCCTAATTTTAGCTACAAAACTGGGATTACATTATCAGCTAGAGGTGCCAAATATTAGTTCTGGTATTTATCTGTTGGCTGTATTGAAATCTTACCTAACAGAAGTTTATGTAGGTGTCAAAAATATGTATTATTTAGTTAATAATAGTGTGTACCCTGTTTTAAATTGGCTCACAACTGTATCCACTAAATGATGGCTGGTCTTAAAACACAGACAATGGCAATTGGACAGTTACTCTGGAAGTGTGTATAATTAATTAAAGAGATGTTAATGTTGAATATTTGTAACCCATTTAAAGAAGCAGTAAATCAATATGTACGGTTAAAACATTACACAATGACTGTCCTTAGGTTTCAAGATGGCTTACCACCTATACCAAAACCAACTCAACTGTATACTGTTGAGGCATATGAACATACAAGAGAAATAAGGGCTCCTGAGGAACTTGACGACTTATTAGCCGATCCAGATGAAATGAGAATGCAAGCTCTTCTTATACGTGAACGAATTTTAGGTATATTAAAGTATAAAGTTTTTAATTTTTTTTTTTAGATAGTAAAATTTACATATGTATTGTGCTGTTTTGTTTTTTAAAATTACATCTGTTGGTTTCTCTTTTAAGGTGATGAATCTTTTTGTTGTATGTATATTTTTTCTCAATTTTATGATATTAAATTTAATGACGCAATCAACTATTATTTTATTGGAAAGCTTTTACAAGCCATATTGCAAGACTTGTTCTTGCGCATATTGGGCGTGATGTTTGTCTCACATCCAATTGCCTGCAACTTGTGGTTATGGCACTAATAGACAGTAGAAGACTGTGGCAGTTGTTTGTTTTTAAGTTCTTTGATTATTCTGATAACTGTTAATGGAGTTTTTAACCAAGACCACAAGCAAATTGTAGAAAAAAGAGTCCAATGAACTCTTATTTGAATTATTAGTATATAATAGAAATTGTCAGAAAATGTTTGATAATTTAAAAAAAATCTTAAGTTCTTTTTATATTATGGTTTTATCAGTTTTTCATAAAATTAAAATAATAAATATAATTTTTTATGGAAAGTTAATAAAATGAATTCTCGAATTGAAATGATTAAAATTATAATTATAGAAAAAAGTGATTCTAATTGCAGATATGAAGATCTGTTTAGGAGATTATTTACTTGTTTTAACAGAATAAAATTATTGGAGTAACATAAGTGAAAATTATTAGCAAAATTCAGAATTAACAATTAACTTTTTAGCTGAAATTTTTATATGCATATGGATGTAATTTCTTAATTTGGAAAATTATGAAATGGAGCAGTTTTCCTCATTCCTACTTTTTTCTATCTTATTAAGAGATAAAACTAGTTTAATTTTAGTTCATAATTTACTTTTAATTATAAATGAGCCTGTATCTAGAGTAGATACAATATTTAGTTAAAAATATTACCATTGTTTAGTCAAAATTAAAATTAAATTTACTCCCCAAAGAAAGCAATAAAACCAAGCCCCTAAAATTAAATAAATGGACCCTACCCAACTACTCAAGAATAAAAATTACCAAAAAGGAACCAAAAACTAACAATCACAGATAAACTTGAAGATCTAGTCTACAACTTTAAACAAATCGCACAAGAATTAACCCCATCAAAATCCTGTAAAAAACATCAGTGGTGGAACAGCAAATGTGACAAAACAGTGAAGAAAAGACATCAAGCATGGCTATTTTACCAATCCCAAAAATCAGGAACATCCTGCCAAAATCTTGAAAAGAAACCACTCCAAACCTAAGGAGAATAAAAAGACAATACCATAAAGACACACTAAAGTCAATAGAAGAAGAATTCAATAAAATACATTCAAGAGACTATTACAAAACCTTAAAAAATAAGCTTCAAAAGTATGAACCCCCAACCCTACTAATAAAGAATGAAAACTGGCCCATAACAAACACCCTCACTAGTGACCCTCACTAACACTAAGTTGAAGGTAAAATTTAGAGGTGAGCTCTCAGAACTACTTGAGATCAAAACAGGACTGCGCCAAGGCAATGGGCTCTCACCTCTATTATTCAATTACGCTCTAGAAAAGGTAATTAGGGAATGGCTCAAAAAATGCTCCCCAAAAATAAAAATAGGTAAAAAAATCAATACAAACTCCCTTGGTTTTGCCAACAACTTGGCTCGCTAGCAAATGGCATTGATGAAGTTAAATCACAGATATTGGAACTTCAAATCATTGCAAATAAAATTGGCCTCAAAATATCATTCAAGAAGAGAGAAATTATGCCCCAAAACCCAAGACGATTAAAAGAAGTAAATGTAAATGGTAATAAAATCAAAATAGTAACCCAATTTAAATACCACAAAGAAAGAATAACAAATAACCTAAACGTAAAAACCTCGATCCAAATAAGGAAAAACAAACTGGCTAAAGCTCAAAAATTAACCTGGTACACCTAGAATAAAAAATTCTATCAATAAACTCAAAAATAAGACACTGTAATACTGTTATAAAATTAGAAGCCACTTATGCAGCAGAAACACTTTTCCACTTGAACAAACAACAAAGACAAACAGACTTCAGAAAATCAAAAGAAGAATTTGAAGAACCTGCATCAATAAAAAATATCAGAAAGCCAAGCAGTGGTGGATTGTGCACAACAAAATTGTGTATAAAGCATTAGAACCCATCACTGATACCATGTGTAAGAGGAGACTAAGATTCTTTGGGCATATCATTAGGATGCAAAATTCAAGACTTCTGAAACACTTAGTATAGTATAATCGCAACTCGAAAAACACCAAGACAGGATGGAGATGGATCAGAAAAATAAGAGAGGATCTGAGGAAAATGGGCCATAAACCAGAAGATACCACAGAAAAGATAAAATTAAACAAAAAAATCAAGGACAAAAAAACACTCACTTCAGATTCACATGAAAGAACAACATGAACATTTTTAACACTAGAAAGGACACAAAGATCAGAACATATGAAAAAGTACTGGGAGGACCGCAAAGCCCAAACAGTCCCATCAAAGAGACTTTGATAATTGACTGACTAAACTGCTCTTTTATGTAGTCATAAAAGATAAAAAAATAAAAATTTAACAGTAATTTTATAAACAGAAGACTGTTTATTCAGTTAGTATTCTCAATTAAGAATTTTTTTGTAGCGTACATAATGTGAAATTTCCTAGAAGAAATTTATAGTTTGGAAAATGATGAATGAAGAATGGTGAACAAAATGTAGTGTATAAATGAGGGAAGGTGGGAAAGAATCTAAGAGATCTGACAACAGAAATCTTTGATGAAAGAATGAAAATATGAGTATAAAGACAACAGATATATTTAATTTACAGGTTTTGACATTTTTTAAACTGTTTAAAAAAAAATTATTACTGTTCTGAAATATTTTTTTAAACTTATTATTTCAGATAGTTCATATGCATTGGTTGTCTCTTTTGTAATATGCATTTAGTAAACAAATCAGAATTTTACTGTGACATTCTGTCTGAGGCGGTAGTAGTGGGAGTATACACCAGCAGCAGGGAAGTGCAGCATAGCGCTCACATCAAACATATACCTCCATTACCACTGCCTCGCTTGGCTTGCATGGCAGTCTTGCATGTAAATTTCAGGTTTGGGTGCATTTTAAACTTATTAAGTGGCATTTAAACGAATAGAACTAAATTAATGAATTGTTTAGCTTCTCTAGTTTCTGAATCTGTCTAAATTTCCATTTAAGTGATCATACAAGATAGAATGAATGCTGCAAGAAAGGGTATAAAAAATGTAGAATGTTTGTTATGCACAAAGTATGTAACCGATAGAATCCAGCTTTTGCACACATTCTACAAAACATTACCTATATTTTCTTCAAAGTCCAATGCTTCAAACGCAAAAACAACAAAGTTAGACATTTTCACAAAAATAACCATTTTTAGCAGTTTTTTTGTATCTTCTCAGCGGAAACGCATCATCAGTCAAAACACATAAGGTTTTATTTTACAGATTTTGCAATTATCTACAACTTTTGTATTGAATGGATTGCAATTGTCCAACAGTTTTCATTTTATAAGCAAAAAGAAAGAAGCATTTTTTGCACAAAAACATTGTTTAAACAATTACTACGCTGAGTTGCAAGTTTAAAACATATATGTTTTCATTTATGAAATCTACTTCAAAATATCCCACAATTCGTTTCCGGGTAACAATTTTGTCATGATAAAAAGCCCTGTTGACTGGTGTATATCTAGGAGTAGCTTCATGAGTGTGAAAAGATTGAGGATTGATCTACATTCAGTTTTTCTGTTGCCATATTGTAATGATCTAATAGGCTGATATAAAAAGGTACACTACTTGCTTGTATGTAAATGGTATACTTATACATTTTAAGAATTTATTAATTTTTCTTTTGGCATTTCACTTATGTATAATTTTTTGGATAAAGCTTTTTTTAATTTACTATAAATATAATACTGTTTATTAATTTAAGTTTTTTAATAATGATACTTAATAATATTTTTATTTATTTAAAGGTCCTGCTCATCCTGATACTAGTTATTATATCAGATATAGAGGGGCGGTGTATGCAGATGCTGGAAAATTTTCACGATGTGTTACTTTATGGACTTATGCCCTCGATATGCAGCAGACAATGTTAGAACCATTAAATCCAATGACTCAGTCCTCGCTCTTCTCATTTACTGAACTGTTCTCATTTATGATGGGTGAGGAAGGTATGTTAATAATCCACATTATTTTATTTAAAAAATTGTTTTGTGTTATTATTGCAAGTTGTAATATCAGGCGTAAAGTAATATTTGTGTTATGATTCATCAAATTCTTTTTATATTGAACAGGTATTATTTGTATGACTTATGATTTGTATAAATTACATTTAATGATTGGATTATTTCCTTAATAGTATATTTAATATCATATTTATACTGGATATCTCATAAGTTTCTAGGGGATTTCAAAACCCAATAATATTTTTAAGAATTTTAATTTACAAAAACAGTTTGCACAGAAAGTTTGCATAATTTATGGAGTTTTTTTAAATTAGTTCCAAAAGACAACATTTTGAAATGCCTGCTATTTTCAGCCTCTCTCATTCTTGCTCTAACGTGTTCTTTATTAAAAATGTTAAAATATCTTCATTTAAAAACCAGATTCCAGCTTGGTTGTTTTCTTTTAGTGGTTCATGGATTCTCAATTTATTGGTAGTAAACCTTTTCTTTGAGGTAACCCCATAGGAAAAAATCAAGGGTTGTCATATCAGGCGACTGTGACGGATATGGAATTTTCAAACCTTTTGAAATGAATGATATGTTCTCTGAACATATCTCAATTAAGAGCTCCATTGTTGGTCTGAATATGTGAAATAAGGCTCCATCTTGCTAGAACCACATCTCTGGCATATTTTGCTACGCAGAATGAAGAAAATTTTCGAGGATGACTGTTATCAGATGGCCATTTATCAGTAACATTTACAGGATTTCCATTTTCAAAAAAAAATAAGATTTGATGATGTCTTGAGCAGTGATTTCACACCAAACTTTACATTTTGTCGGATGAAGTTGACTTTTGTAAACATTTGAATTTTTTGTTCCCCAAAACCTACTACAGTTTTGTTTATTTATGAATCCATTCAGGTGGAAAAATCACTTATGATTAATCTGATGAGAAAATGGTTAAATTGGTAAAAACTTGACCTGGATGACCTCAGCTAAGCAGAACGCCGTCTTCTATGCTGGCCTGTACATGTCAGATATTCTGATCTGTAATGGCAGAATTTGGTCTACCTCTTCGAGGCAAGTCTATAAAAAACCTTTGTTGTTGCATACATATAATCAGATTGCATTTAATTATCTCTGAGGATGCATTTCTTACATGGAAATGTCTGCAGTAGGCTCTTTGAGTTGAAGTAATTGATCACTGGTTTTCAAAATAAAATTCCATAATAGTGACTCTATTCAATGCTGAATCTTCCCATACTAAAACTTTAAGTTTCTGGTTTTCAAATCCGAAGAGAACAGGAAAAAATTTATATCAAAAGTTATTTTAAAATCATATAGGAACTTTTGGGACCCTGGACACACACACACATGTGTGTGCGTCCATTTTATCTACCAGGTATCCCAAAAGTCCCACACCATAGGGATATGTACAATATATTTATAATATGGTTTCCTCATAAGTCGAAACATAATTGAAAACGGTCTCCCATGTTCCACAGATTGTTGATCACCAAGTCAGATGTTACAGATTGGCACACAGTTGTGATGAGCTCTCACAGATAGTTTTTGTCCCTGATCTTGACTATGTAAACTTGGGATTTTACATAACCCCACACGACAATATCCATTGGGTTTAAATCTTGGGGATCGTGGAGCCCATGCCACTCATCCCTATGATCAGTCCACCGGGAGAAGTGTTCATCTAGCCAATCACAAACTTGTGTACCATAGTGCAGAGTGCACCATCCTGCATGAACCATTCTTGTTTTCCAAAACCCAGCAAATCCAAATCTGGCAGTAATTCATTTTCTAACATTGCCAAGTAAGTTTTGCTGTTAACTGTTCCGTCAAAGAAGTAAAACCCAATGATCCAGTCTTTCCACAAACCACACCAAACAATGAAAAGATAAGCTTCTTGTTCCTTACTATCTATAAACCAGTGAGGGTTACTGTCAATACCATAAGTTATATCGATTCATCTCACCATTTACATTAAAGTTGGCTTTGTCAGAGAACATAATTAGACAAAAACTGGATCCTCCTCCAACTGGGTCAAAAACCAATTGCACATTTCCATACAGCAATCAAGATCATCTTCTGTAGTGTGGTAAGTGTGGTATAACAGTTGTAACATGTATGGATGATACTTGTTGTTTTGCAAGAACCAGTTTTTTTTTTTTTTGTGTTGATCGAGAAACACCCACTTCCAAGCTTGTTCGATGAATTGATATCTTAGGACTTGCAGATAACTTGACCAAAACCCTCCACTACCTCTTTGGAAGTGCTTGGACGTCCAGATCTTTTAGCATCAGCAATACTACCTGTAGCCTTGAACTTTGCTAGCAATCTGCCAACCATTGTTTGCGACACTGGCTCTTGTTGAGGATGCCGCATATTAAATTCATCTGCAACTTGTTTATGAGAGAATCCTCTTCCATAGTGGTCAACATTTTTCAGTCCTGCAACTGGAAAACAAAGCAAAATTAGTAAAATCCCTATGGTGCAGGGCTTTTGGAAGACTTTGTAAATACCATCATATTTTACACAAGAAGTTTCCATATTTTATATCTAGTACAGTGGTAGAATTGCAACAAAGTGCAATTTCATCCACAAACATTTTCATAGTTTTGCTGAAATTGCCACAAAACTCATTTTATTTAAGCTTCTAGTACTGGATCGTTCTTCTAAAATCAATGTGAATATCATTCACACTTATTCTTTTGACTCATATGTAACTGGTAGGTAAATCTGATTTAAACCACTACTCAAATCCCACCAATTAATATAAACTTAAGTTTAAAGGGGCATTCTTAGTATGTAATGTTTCTTATCTCTAAAACTATATTGATTTCTGTAAAAAAAACTTCCTAAAACAATTAAAAAATCTTAATTTTACAAAAATATACATGCATATTTCTTTTCTTTTAATTTCTACTTAACTTTCTATTAAATCTATTAGATTGCCTATTAATTTTCTTGTTTAAGTTATTTCACAGGACAGGATTATTGCTAAAATTCCATATACATATAGAAAAGTTTGCTTCTTTGCAGCTCTATTTTTCATAAGACTATCTTTGTTGAATACCATCATAAATCTTACACAATTAACTAAGGACCTTTTAGACTAAAACTTCTGGCAACTAATGACAAGAATCAAAATGATCCGATAATCCAGGGCCTTAGCAATATTTTTTAGGTAATAGTTATGTTTTCACTTTTAGACATAATAGTTATGAATTTCTACATCAAGTTTCTCCTAGTGAACTGTTCCAAATAACATTATTTTCCAAATTCATATTTTTCTAAGTAATTTAATCTAATAGTCAGCTCTTGCGTTACTCTCTTTCAACTGTTTTTCTTGTTTCTTCTGATTTTAATGACTATTTCTGTTTCTATATGAGAATTTCTTTGGATAGATCCAGATTTTTCTCCACGTTTAAATCAAATAGTTAAATTAAGTCTCTTTTCTCAAATTAACTTTGAATTGTTTTTGAAAGTTGTCAAATAACTTCAATTAAAAAATAAAGATTTTTATTTTTACAGGTAGGGCAAATTCAAGAGGTAGACGAGTGCCTCCTGTAGCTTTTCAAGACATCATGTGCGTCCTAAAGAAGGCTGTGGATGAAGTTACAATCGGTGTTGCAGCATTAGAAAAACTACCAGGAGATAGAGATCCATCACATTTACATAGAGTGCTTGTTATTGCATTACATTTAGCATGTTTACTTGGACGTTTAGAACCTAATTTAATGCCTGAACAGAGACATTCTGCTCTCAAGCTGTTATATTCTCTTGTTTCACTGAAAGTCCGAGGACGAGGAGGGCAAACAGCTCTTCATATTGCCTGTTCGTCAGATGCAACACTTGTTGGTCGCTATCCTGCTTGCAGGTTTGTAAATATTAGATTAATTTGTTTTCATATCTTTTTCTGTTGTGTGTGTGTGTGTGTGTGTGTGTGTGTGTGTGTGCGTGTGTGTGTGTGTGTGTGTGTGTGTGTGTGTGTGCTTACACACACACACACATAAAAAAGTATTGGTTAAAGTTATGGTAGGAAGTTTTAATTTTCAAATATCAGATAAATTAGATTTGGTTTGCTTGTCTAGTTAAAAAGAACATAGATTTTTTTTTTAGGTTTCACTTCCACTGTTAAATAAAAATGTATATCTCTATTTTGTCCAGGTTTGGTAACTGATCTGCACCTGGATGAGTACTATTTGCATTCTGATGTAGTTTTCCAAAATTTAATTCAGTCTGCGTAAAGCAGGGAATTGCTTTAATTACATCTGAATACCAGCTTAGTTTAAGTAATAGTGTAGGCAAGTCAATCTGAAACTGAACAAAATCTGTAAACTCCATTTGGAGTAGCAGCCTCATACGAAGTAGTCTAATCAAAATATTTAAAAAAAAATTATATATACTGAGTAATAGTCATCATGATCTGAAAAAGTATTAGGTTCTGTAATTTTTTGCTAGCCTCTGTGGCACAGGTGGTAGCATCTCGGCATTTCATCTGGAGGTCCCAGGTTCGAATGCTGGTCAGGCATGGCATTTTCACACACTACAAATCATTCATCTCATCCTCTGAAACAATATCTAACGGTGGACACGAAGGTTAAAAAAAAACTATTGCATTGCTTTTCACTGATTCAGATCTCTAAGTTCTGTTGGATGTCACATCTAGAACGATGTTTGTCTCTTGTTAATTGGCATATATTTTTTCTAAATTCATGTGTCGCAGGAAGCATTATCTTCTTACCAAAGAGTTACAAAAGTTTTAGTAGATAATAGTTTAATCCTTAATTACTAAAATTGGGTTCTTTGTTTGAGATAAAATATACAAGGATTATTTGTTATTAACTTCTGTTTAAGTAATAAAAATAACCAAAACAAATTGACATATCGTGATGTATTAACATAGTCTCATTTCTTGTATCATGCTACCAGCTGTCTATTCCCTCTTCAAAGAATAGTGCTGCCAAATTACCCATGCATTTGTTGTCTTGATTCATGTCCATTATTGATTTTGGAGTATTGAGTAACCAGACAATCCTTTAATTTTAAAAATAAATGAAAATCTGGCAATGCTAGATCAGGGCTAAGGGGATGGTCAAAAATTTGCCACTTAAATTTGATTAGTACACCATTTGTGCTAGCAGCATTATTATCCCATGCATTGTTGTGCAAAAGATCATTCCCCTTTGTTGGCATCCCTTGCCTTTTATTCTGTATCACTCCCTAACTGTTGCAAACATTCACAGTAAACATCCTGCAATTATTGTCATACCTGGCTTTACAAATTCTACCCACAAACATTCTTTATGGTCCAAAAACCATCATTTTTTGTTTGAATTTTTGGGCTTGTTCAGCAAATGTGTGTGTATCCACTGTCTGATGTTCTTTTGTCTCGGTATTGATGAACCAACCCACCGGTCTAGTGGTGAACCCATCATTGCAAATCAGCTGATTTCAAAGTCGAGAGTCCTAAGATTCAAATCCTAGTAAAGGCAATTCTTTGGTGGTTGGGTTTCAATTAATCACATATCTTGGGAATGGTCGAACTGATACTGTACAAAATTACAGTTTGTTTACATTCATACATATCATCCTCAGAAGTAATACCTTACAGTGATTCCATAGGCTATACAGAAAAAGAAAGTATTGATGAACCAAATGCATGTGTCATCCCCAGTAACAATGCTAACAAGAAATTAACTTTATTCTGGTATTGCTGAAGAAACATCAATTCTTCCATTTTTTGGGCATCTGTAAATTGTTTCAGTATCCTTTGTGCAGTGAACATTACTAAATAAAACCCAATTTATCTAACAGTAATATAAAGAATGGACCTTGAAATTTGAGAAAATTGTTCACCAAGTTTGCCGACTGTGAAGTGGTGTTTATCATGAACATCATGTTCAATTCTTTCACCAAATTCATCACTCACAATGGAATATCACCTTCCTTCCTCTTTGTTTACATTATTATTGTAAATTTTGCACAGTCTTTAGTGAATCTCAGCTGCAGATGTTTCTTGTACAAACAAAAAACAAATGATGCTTAGTACCTTGCAGCTGGCAGGAGCTGTAATAATCGCTTCCATATTCACCACATACTACTCTAATAGTACAGAACAAAGAGGTGACTGATTATATATGTGTTATTTAAGCTTAGCTGATGCTTACTGTGCATCCTTGTTAGTATAGAAACCGGTTTGTTTGAAATGCATGGCCTGAAGTTTATAATAGCTGACATTTTATTGCAGGACGAAACATATCGATCTAAAATTGTATTTGGTGAGATGTTTGCTTTATTGATGTAGTGAAAAAAGTTTGTTTCCTAATAAATTAAAATTGTAATTTATATTTGTTAATTACATGGAAGACAGATTTTTGAACCCATAAATTTTAATTTGTTAAACATTCCACCAAAACCTTTTCTGTATAACATCAGTAAAGTGAGAAATTCTCATCTACATTCCCTGTTTGAATGCATAGTTTTACTTATTTTGCAATAGAATACGATATTGTAAACTCATTAATTTTGTTTCAAAATCTATTGGAAATTTTTGGCTTATAGTTTGATGAATAATCTAAAACATAAATTTCTTGATGTTTTAGCCTTGAAAGTTTTTATTCAATGATTTGTTTCAGTTAAACCCTTGAGATGCATATTTGTCATGAAGTTCTTTAGGTTTGTGAACTGAGTTAGATTTTCAATTTGAGGCTGAGCTTTAGGTCATTAAAAAATATAGGATAGCTTTATGTGTAAAAATTAAATTTCTATCCTAGTATCTTTGAAATTATTTCATCTATTGTGAATTCCTGCTGTGCATTTTTGTTTGCATTTGATTTTGCATATATTTTTTGCTATGTCATTGCATCGTAATGTGATCTTTTATTATATTGTGGTAACACTTTTATTTAATCAGCCAAATATCAATTAAAATATTTGGAAATATAATAAATATTACTTTAATAACAAGACAGTCACTTGAAGATAGCTAAAGACATAATGACACAATTTTTCTTTTTAGTACAGAGTTTAAGTAATGTCAATTAAAAAATTTCTGTGTAGGTATGCAGGAACATGTCGACAAAGGATATTTCTATCAATTAATTTTTGATGACAAGTGTATATTTCACATTATTTGATTAAGGTCAGTAGTGACTATGAAAACTGAGAAAAAAAATCATAGTGAGACTAGGCAACTTAGAAAGGGATTTACCTAAGTTAAAGTGTTTTATGTTATTTCTTGCAAAAGGGTGTACAGACTATTTTTCAAACATGCTTTCACATGTTTGAAATGAATTTGACTACTTGTGTTGATATCAGTTGTGCGATTCACAGTACATAGAACTCTTAATAGATACAACTTTAAGAAATTTGCCATAAAATTATGTATAACCTCCCCATTAGTTATACCTCTCTGACTTTTGTTTATAATTTAACTTGTTACTTCCAGGACTCATATCAGAATTTCTACATTAAAGTTACACTTTAAGGACTTGCTTTACATAATTGTTAAACCTGTACTACTAAATCCAACTGTTTTGTTATTTATGACTTTCTAGTATAATATTTAATTCAGATAAGATATTTTACTAATAAAATAGTTAATCTAATTTTCTGTAAAAACTAATTACTATGAAACTGAAAATGGATTGGAATTTAATAATTGAATCATAGCAAAACAATAGAAGATTAATTAATTAAAATTAGGACCTGTAATTGACATTTAATGTTGTACTGTGAAATTTAGAGAATAACTTGTCCCAAGAAATTAAAATATCTTGGGAAAAATGACTATTCACACAATTATATACAAATGTAATAACACTATAAATCATTTTCTTTTTTTTTTTTAATTTATATTTTCAAGTTGAATAGAGGGACAAGTGGAAAGCTAGCATTCCAGCTTACTGTCAGGAATGGGAATAGAAAAACAAAAATGATTGTGCTGATATCAGTTTATATATTATCCTACATGTTGTAAAAGTTATGAAGAAAAATTTATTAACTTCGCTCAAAAAGTAGTAGAATAAAGTTTTGGTTGTATGACAACAATTGATCACATTACATTATTATCGAAGACCATTTGTCAACTTTCACGGTCAAGTAATTGTTATGCAATTTGATGTACTATTTTTCTTTCCAAAGCTCTACATTTTAATGTTGCTCAATTTACTATCATGTAGGGTAGACATGAAGTTAATGACATGTTGGCAAGGTGTTAAATCCAAAAACGAATCTTGTGAATTCTTTGATATTAAAATTACCATTTACAGTAATTATAAGCCATATAAAATTTGTAAGTTTTAATAATATTAAGTAGATAAAAGTAAGCTGTGAATTCTCTTTAAAATAATTAAAATCAACTACAGTGTTACACAAAATTATTATGTAAATATTTTGTTTTACCTTATTACAGAATAGTGTTTTATTTTAGTGAATAAGTGTGACTCTTGAATAGACGGAATGCTTGGCTTTGAATATTAGCCATTTGTAAAAAAGAAAGTGTAGGAAATACACTCCATTCTTTTTTGTTCTTCTTTTATTCACAGTGTCATTTAATTTGATTTTGTATTTTATTTGTTGAAATAATATTCATGAATACTATAAAAATATGGTGGTATAGAAAGAACTTTGTGACATTTGATTTTCACTAATTGTTTATGGTTATTAGATAAGTTATAGGAAACTGTGTTTTTTCATTATATTTTTGTCCGTCTGAGTCAGAAATTGAAGTTTTTTTTAAGAAAAAAAAAAACTTATTTTTTCCTGTCCCTTACATCTCTTAACGCTTAAAATAATGGCCAGTTAATGAATTACACAACACACCATAACTACTTTTGATTTAAAAATCCAACCGTGCATAAAATTGAACCTGCAGGAAAGAAAATGGTTTAACAAAAAATTGAAGTACATAAAATTTGCTATAGTCTGTGTAACATTTAAAAAAAAAATTGAATAGGGACTCCATTCTTCCCAGCCAAACACTTCAGTATATCTAGCTTATTATTTAAAGCAGCAAGAATTAATCTGATAAATTAAAAAAAGGTTTGAGGGAACTAGTTTATAGAATTTCCTCAGGGATTTCAGTCCCCGAAATAAATAATTGATACAAGAAAATCAGCCAGTGTTTCATACAAGAAACACCATTTAGTATTATTCTACAGACATTCAGAATCTGTGGAATTTGTCTTAGTTTTAATACTTATTTTTTCTTGTATGAGATTCTTTTGGCCAGTATAACAGATCACCTTTTTTGAATCATTCTATTCTTTTACTTTTTATTTATTTTTTCATATTTTTTTGCATTGTTTTAGATTTCCTTCTGCAAGCCTTGTTGGAATGCTGTTAACAGTCGGTGCAGACCCTAATGAAAGAGATGATGCTGGTAACATGCCATTACATCTTGCTGGTA
Organism: Lycorma delicatula; assembly: GCF_047948215.1. Lineage (NCBI taxonomy): Eukaryota > Metazoa > Arthropoda > Insecta > Hemiptera > Fulgoridae > Lycorma > Lycorma delicatula. The sequence goes on from NC_134455.1 coordinate 342,527,444, forward strand.
AAACTGGACCATATCAGTCAGCTGTTCAAGTAATTCGTACTCTTCTACAGCACGGTGCTCATATAGATGCAATTGATGGTGATGGTACAACATTCTGGCCGCACCTTAAAGTTCATCATAACATTAATCATTTACAGTACACAAAACTAAGTTGTCTTGCTGCCAAGGTTATACGGCGTTACAATATACCTTATGTCGGATCTATTCCAGCTACTCTGGTAGATTTTGTTACGCAACATTGATAAACAAATAATTGACTTTGTGCCTAAATCAATGCTCAGTTGAGCAGGTTTTCATCGTGTGATATTATTTTTTTGGTTAATGAGTGATAATACGTATAGTTAATTATCGACTTTTGCTATTAAGTTGTACGTTTAACTCGTGCAATTTTTCTTCATTGTGACTACACATTATTGTCCTCATATGTACCAAACTAAACTTAGATTCAACACTCTGTTTTAGGAGTACAAAATGTATGGCTGTAATTGAACATTTTGTTTGTTTATAATTTAATTTTCCCTTCTGATGATCTTTGGGTTTATGCTATTATTATAATAATTATTATGTATAGTATTTATATTGAAACTGAATTTTGTTTCGTATTATTAAAATAGGAAAATTGTAATTTTAATTATTTTTATATTCATAATTCCATACTAAGCAATATCCTTTACCTTGAGTTTTCATCGTTGAGTAGTAAAGTGCAAGCTGAGAGAAGAATGGTAATCCTTGTGATGACTAGTTATTTCAAGAACTGCTATGTTTTGTGTATTTTCAGAAATTAATATTTATACAGGAAGAAAATATTTATATGTTCTCTTGTTCTTTATATACTTCTCTTCAAATAGTGTGTAATATGTAAGAATTTGCTTATACTTTACTATTTCAGGTTATTCCAGTAAGTCAGAATACACAATATGTACAAATTTCTTAAAGAGCATGAGGTGCTTGCATCACCTCACCACTCTAACCTCACACAGTCCCCACAGGAAACCAATTATTATTAAACAGAAATATTATTAAATTTATTCAATATTTTATTTAATATAGATTTATTCTACTACTTTTATAATATTATTCATTTGCTGGATTTGAATCATTCAGTTCAAACCCAGCTCACACAGTGAGAGACTCATAGTGCACAGTTCATTAATTCAATTCATTAAGTTTGCGCTTCAACTGGCAAATCTCGACTACTACATATATATTAGAGATTTTTCAAGATGAAATGTATCTAAAAGTCTTCTCAGTTATACCAAGAAACATGGGTAAAAATTTGGTTACGATTGATCAAGTAGTTTTTTGTTTATCCCGAACAAACAAAAACCCTCTTTATATAACAGTATGTATGTGTATATATATATATATATATATATATAATTTATTATATTTTTTTTTTGAAGAAATCTGAACTAATATTTGGACATTGTTTTAAAACCTGAAGAAAAAATGGAAAACACAGTACATTATGTAGAATAGCTGCCCAAGTGGCATTTTATTTCTTAAAAGATTGAGTCATCGTATAACAAAGAAACAGTTTTCTTTAAAGCAAAAAAAAAAACAAACTGATATCATGGACTGTTTAAAAAAATAATAAAGTAATAAAGCATGTTCTGGATAACTAGTAAAGATGTCAACAGAAATCTTATAGAAAGATTTGAACAAATGATTTTCAATTATCATCAAGTTACTGTGAAAGAAATAGTGGAGAAATATAGTGTTAAATACAGTGCACACGATTATACACAATAATTCAATTTTTTCAAGAAATGTAGTGCTGTTTGTTAAGTGATGAAAATGCTCATAGAAACGCATAAAACATAAAGATTACAGATCTGTTACACAAGTGAAACCTTGATTCAGTCGTGAAAGTAAACATTTTTCAGCTGAGTAGTGCCCTGTGATGAGGTGTGGATACACTATTATGAACCAGATTTGAAACAAGAGTAAAGGAAACACATCAGGATCTCTAGTGACAAGAAATTCTAAAAGCATTTTTTTACCGATAAAGTGATACATATTGTCTATTAGGAAAGGTCTGAATCTTTGCCAGTATCTGGAAGGTCAACAGAGCCATTATTCAGATTTGCTAGAAAAAGAGTTGAAACTGGCTTATTCTCACTAAACCAATGTGGACTGTTGAGAAAAGGGATGATTCTTCAACACAAAAATGTTCACCCTCATCTCATCAAGCAAACAGGAGATATGACTACCAAATTAGGCCAGGAAGTCTACCACATCCAGCATATTGTCCTGATTTGGTGCCATCCTACTTAATATCTTTTTAGTCCATTATCTTGCTTTATTTGTGATGAGGTGTGGATACACTATTATGAACCAGATTTGAAACAAGAATAAAGGAAACACATCAGGATCTCTAGTGACAAGAAATTCTAAAAGCATTTTTTGTCACTAGAAGAAGAAGTGAAAACAACAGATGTATATCCAAGGTCAACCTAAAGAATTTTTGGCTGATGAACTACAAAAATTTTAAGAAGATGGATAATACATAGTAAAAGAGGAGATTATGTCGTACAATAATACAGGGCATATTCATAAAATAAGGGCTGTCAGCTTGTATTTAAATATTAGCAGGTCTAGACACAGTTTCATGCATGCAGGCCCATCTATTGGCTATTTACGAAGTCATTGTAGTTGTTTTGATTCAGTAGTCGTTTGCCTGCCGGTAAATGCAAATCGCAATGTCCACGATAATTGTTCTCCCACCAGCTGTGAAGTGTGCACTGTGATTCAGTTTTTGTGTACAAAAGGATCTTGAACTGCTGAAATTCATTGAGAGTTGTGCCTAGTTGGAGAGAGTTGGACCTACAGTAATGAGTGAAGGAAAGGTTAGACAATGGTGTTGAGACTTTAAAAATAGCTGCACAAGTGTGCATGACAAAGAGCAAACTGGCAGGCCCGTATTCAGACTGACAAAATTGGTTGAACAAGTGAACCGAAAGCTGTGATTTGATCAACAATTGACGATTAGTGCTCTGGCTGATGAATTTCTGCATGTTGGACGTACCTCTTTCTACACGATTTTACAGAAAAACTCGGATATTACAAATTGTGTGCAAGGTGGGTACCAAAAATGCTCACTGATCCAACACAAGGAGCTAAAAATATGCATTGGACGAGCTTTTTTGGACCACTATCGACAAGATGGAGACGATTTGTTTTCCCACATTGTTACAGGCGACAGGATGTGGATATCCTACACCATCGCAGAATTGAAATAACAGTTAATGCAGTGGCACCATTCAAGTTCCCCAAAACCGAAAAAGTTAAGCAATCTCTGTACTAGAGTTGAAAAATGTTGGCTACCATTTTTTGGGATGAAAAGGGCATCATTTTGGTTGATTTCATGGAACATGGATCAACAATTACAGCTCCTATGTACTGTGAAACCCTCACCAAACTGAGACGTGTGATCCAAAATCGACGACACAGGAAACTGTCATCTGGTGTAATCCTCCTTCATGACAATGTGCATCCTCACACTGCTGCCTTAACCAAGATGAAGATTCAAGATTTTTGTTGGGAACTTTTTGATCATCCTCCATATAGTCCCAACCTTGCACCTAGTGACTACTTCCTCTTCTTGCATTTAAAAAAGTGGCTTGGTGGACAACAGTTTGAAAATGACAAGGAACTGAAGACTACCATTGTCAACTGGTTCAATTCCCAGGTGGTGAACTTCTATGCAGAGGGGTTAAAGAAACTGGTGCAGTGTTATGAAAAGTGTTTAGAACTGAATGGCAATTGTGTGGAAAAGTGAAGTGTGTAGTAAACTAAAACTGTAAGTAAAAACCTTTTCTCATGAATTAATTTTTTTTAATGACCAAACGGCTCTTACTTTATGTATGCCTCATATTAAAATCTGTACATACGAGGGATGTACAATAATTAACAAGACAAGTTGATGTAGAGAAAAAAACAGTTCATTCAATGACAATGAAACTTTTTGAGGGTCAAGTTGGCAACCTTGGGAACACATTTAATCAATGTTCAAACTTAAGTAATCTAAACATAACCTATTTTGTTGATTTCAGAATGTCAGGTCTGCTTGAAACATGTATGCCAGAAGAGCAACGTTCAGTGATAAGATTTCTGTTATCAGAAGATGTGAAAAGTGGGTTGAACAGTTTAATTCAAGCAGAACAAGTGTGACTGATCTCCATTGGTCTGGAAGACCAGTTGAAGAAATGCTGCACTGCAAAATTGCATTAACATCTTATTTGCTAAGATAGGCGAGTCACAATTTCCCAAATTCCTAGTTTGTGTACTATTAGTGTTGGAACCAATCATTCATGACTTGCTGAATTATCGCAAAGCATGTTCAGTATGGGTTTCAAGGCAGTTGACTCAAGCCCTTAACACCTGGAGATACACTTGAGAAGCTGGGTTTGGAGGTGTTGCCACATCCTCCTTACAACCCACACCTCGCTCCATTTGATTTTCATTTTTTCATCCTGCTTAGACTTTTTACATGGCAAAAGGTTCGACAACAAAGTAGTGAAAAAGCTGGTACACATATGGTTCAAACAGTAAGGTGTAATGATCTTTTAAGATCAACTTCTACGCTGTGGGAATCAGAAAGCTCACAGAATGGTGGAAACAAATGTCTAAATTTTTCTGGAGACTATGTTGAAAAGTAGTGTAAGTTTCATTGTCATTGTTTAATTGTATAATTGTTCATTGTCATTGACCTAAATTGTTTTTCTCTACATCAGTTTTTCTCGTTAAATATTGAACATCCTTGTATTTAGTAGTTTGCTTATTGAATGATACTACTATTGATTGATACAGTTTTTTTATTAATTAAATAGAATGTCTTTTTAAAAATACCTTTAATGATGTTCTGATCTCTACAAACTTTACTGTGTTGGGGATATTTTGTGTAGTCCCCATCTATAGTGGGGTGTTTTGAAATAATCATACATGTTGTTCAGTGTGAATATTTCCTTATCTCATGTTATGATCAAGGATATCTTCATTCCTTTTGCTAATGATTTTCCTTAAATAGCAGTTTCTTATGTACTAACTCAACCAGAAATGTTAAGGGTGAAATTAGGATAGAGATTTTAGAATTTCTCACGGTGGAAATAGGCATCATTTGGTGGATATGTCCCACTTTATATATTTACACATTAATGAACTGGAGAATAGTTTATACACTTTAGTCTTAACAAATATGCAGATGATTCTAAATATTTATTTGTTCTGGTTAAACTATATTCCCTTACTAAAAACTGTCTTATAGATTACACTCAGTCAGTCAGTGAATATCTAAGTAAAAGATTTATAAAAAATGAATAAGAAACGAGTTTATTGGATTTCAGAATAAACTTCATAAACAAGAAACATATAAATCACTAACTGTATACCGAATGAAAATGTTACCTGTGAAAAATTTCTTTGGGGTTACAGTATTTGTAGTTGAATTATTAATTAGTGATGTTGACTTATGTGGTAAATAGTAACATCTAGTATGTATGTTTAATTGGTGGACTGAATAATAAAAAAAATTAAATTCAGCTGTTTATCATAATTTCATTGTGACACATTAGATACGGAATCATTGTGTTGGGTGAATTTTGAAATTCATTAAAGTACTATTAGAAGTCTAATGTGAAACAAAAATGTAGGCAGCTGTTTTTTGTATCACTAAATTTACTGAGGTTTTTAAGTTTATACTATTATTATAATGCTAAAATGATAACGCTTATTATTTCAGTAGGTCTTATCTTAATTTATCTATTTTCCGCTTGGATAGTATTACTTATGAATGCAAAATTTTCAAATACATACATTTTAACCAGCTACAGTAATTTATACCTTTAAAATCACCATTGTTTTCAACTAATAAATGCCTATTTGAAATATTTACAGACTTGTTAATAATTCATGTAACTTTGTAGTGTTAACTGTTGTTAATTTTGTTGAATTTTTTTCTGAAAACATAAATATACTGTATAATTATAATATATACACACACACACACACACACACACACACACACACACAGTGTTTTTAAAATGGTGGGCTGGCTATACTTTTTTGGATTCTGCTTGGAAAACTAAACAAAAAATATACTCAGGAAAAATTGCAATTTCTCCTTCGTTCTCCCCCTGTCAGCATTTTGTTATTTTTATATAAAAATTTAATCTCAAGTTCGGACAGACGAATCACATTAATTTTTGTAAGAATCTTGGTAATAAAGTTTTAAAATTAGCAAAAATTGATTAAATATTGTTTTCATTTATTGTTAATTCTAGTATTGTAAATTAGTATAAAATTATGTAATAATCTTCTCAGAATAATAGACCTAATAATTATGACATAATAGTAAGCTAGTAGTTAGTTTGCTTAATTTCTTGACAGCATCGCATGATTCCATTCTTCATTAGTTTACTATAATAGGTTTGAAGTCATTGTATCACTTAGTATAGTATTTACAGTCCCGTCAAAGTGGAGAATTAGGTCGTTATTTTGGAAAATGGAAAAATCTGGAAATTAATGCAGTTTTTAAATACTTTTTTTCTGAAAGGCTAAAGTGTAAATGAAATAAAGAAGAGCTTGAAATGACATTGGAAAACTCTTCTACATCAAATACAATAAATTCTGGGTCGCAGAGTTTAAAATGGATTAAACCCATACTAGCAGTGAAGCTTACAATGGTGGTTCATCCCTTAAGTGACCATGCCAAAAATTATAAAAAAAGTGCATAAAATTGTTTTTCAGATCAACAAGCGACAGTGAATGAGTTAGTTAGCAGAGTCTGTAGGCACGATGAACAGTATGCATACACACAATAGTTTGCATGAACATTTGGGCGAGAACAAGCTGTGTGCTAGATGGGTGCTGCGTTTGCTCACATTCAGCCAAAAACATTTTGGTGTAATACAGATTTGTGACTGTTGAGACATGGGTTCATCACTACACTCCCAAGACAAAATAGCAGTCAAAACAATGTGTTGAAAAAGGTCAACCTGCTCTAAAAAATCAAAATGACTTTTCATGCAAAGAAGTTATGGCAACTGTTTTTTGGGATGCTTGTGGAATAATTTTCATTGATTATTTGTTATTAGGTAAAACAATAAATGGTAAATATTATGCAACCCTATTGCAGCATCTCAGCAATGAATGAAATTAAGGAAAAACAACCGCATTTAGCAAAAAAAGATGCTTTCCCCATCAAGACAATGATCCAGTTCACTTCAGTCATCATAATGGCAAAAATCAACAAATGACAGTTCAAACTGTTCCAGCACCCACCATATTCACCTAATCTAGCTCCCAGCAACCATCATTTGTTTCCTAACCAAGAAAAAATGGCTTTGAGGGAAGAGATTTTTGTTCAATAACGAAGAGTTATTCCCGCCATAGATGGTTATTTTAAGGAGTTGTATAAATTGATATACCGTATTGGTATAAGTGCTCTTGTGGAATGCCGGGCTAAGAAATGTTATTTTCTTATCCAAGTGTGGAATTTTTCACGCTACCCTCATATATACACTAAGGCAAGCATGTTGTTGTTAAGAGTTCGATCACAAACAAATATGATCCAATCATAACATCTGTGAAGAACTGTGGCTCAGGCAGTTATTTTGGATAGGATAATGAGAAAAATCATCATTCATCACTGTAACAAACGGCTTTGAGTGTATTCTCTGACAATGAACTTTTTTTTTCATTATATTGTTAAAAAACTATGATATTAAAATTATGTTGTAGTTATTCAAAATAAATGTATTCTTAACTATACTAATGTAATGAAATGTTTAGTAATGTATTTTGCACATCAAAATGTGGATAAAAATGGTATGTCCTTGATGAAATTAGGTTTGCACTGGGTCTTGGCAACCTCAGTATGGAACCAGCAAAAGCTCCAACCTGCACCAAAAAATGACACAAGATGTCAGACTAAGTTAATAGGAATCAAACAACTTCATCCAGGAAATGGTTTAAAGTTTCCTCCATGTAGTGTACAATTAATCCTAAGAACCAGCATTTACATCCAGGAGAGCATTGCATACTGAAACAACGATTTTCCTTTGACCATCTGAAGTAACAATATAAAAAAAATTCTTGTTAATTCCAAAATTAATTAATAGTCGGCCAAGAAAAGGTACAGGCTTTTAAAAGAAATCTATTTTTTTAGGAATATCTCTAAAAGCAAAAATTAGTGAAGGTTGATATGACACAATATTTGAGTTATTTTGGCAGTAGTGTTAAATATACAGTTCTTTTACTTGTAGATATTCACAACTTGTGATACATCATATAGTCTATAACAATAGCCAAATTTTCCAATTATGTAATTATTTAATTTTTGTCAATTGAATAGAAATGATAAAGAAGTGGTTTTTTAAAACCAAATAAAATATAAATCTAAGCAAATTTTAAGAGATGTTATCTATTTCTTAACAATTATAAAATTATTTTAAATAGCTGTTATAATATAAATATTTATTTAATAAAGTTAATTTAAAGATGTGAATAATTTCTACTTCATTTTATTCAATTTACTAAGCATTTGGCACTGTTGGTATTAATACAATTGTATAAATTAAATTTCTACTTGCCAACAATTAAAAAAGTATAAATCCTAGTACTTTTGTAACTGTTACTCAATCTTCAGGGATGTTAATTTAAATTCAAATCAATAATCATTTTTAAAATTAAACTGTTAGGTTTATAATAGTCAGTCATCAAGATTAAAATTAATTCGTATGTCAATAAGACGGTAACATCATGTTTGTAAGATGTTTCCAACTATTATGCGACATGATGTACGAATTAATTTTATTCTTGACTGACTATTATAAACAACAGTTTAATTTTAAAAACCATTATTGATTTGAATTTAAATTAACATCCCTGAAGATGGAGTAACAGCTTCAAAATTACTAGGATTTACACTTTTTAAATTGTTGGCAAGTGGAAATTTAATTTATACAATTCATTTTATTCATTTACAAAGTTAGTACAAAAAAATTTATTTTACATTTAACATTATAATATGGTCAAAAATTTCTGAAATAAATAAATATTAAAATGTTTTCTTCAGAGTAGCTTCTAAAACAAAGACATAAAATTCTTCACATCATAATTTGCTTGCTTGAGTAATTTTGCTAGGTTCAGTGCTCTCACCCTAGAAATCACGATCCTACTCTTCTTCATTAATTTCTAAATCACCATAGCCTTCTTCATCTTCAACATTTTTTTCTAAACTACATGTTTCTGACAAAACTGGAACAAGTGACTCTTCACTGTTTGGTAGAGTTCTTCTGACTGAAGGAAGACTAAGATATGCAACAGATTTCTTGAATTTACCAGTGATGCGTTTGATTTTTGTGATAAAAATGACAGTTCTTTCAAGTGATCCTTAGGCTCTCCATTCCATACAAACAAAAAAGGCATATGTTTTTGTGATAAAAATGACAGTTCTTTCAAGTGATCCTTAGGCTCTCCATTCCATACAAACAAAAAAAGGCATATGTCGAAACTTTCCTCATAAACAGCTTCTTAGTAATGCTACATAAGAATACAACCAAAACTTGTTACACCCAAGATAGAATTGATATGTTTTTTTAACAAAACTTTCTTCTTTTGCAATACAAAAAGGTAATTCACCATGCAGTAAACATTGTAAGGATGATTTATACAATTACTAGGCATTTTCATATAAATTACTAATAATACTCAAAAAACAATAAGTTTGAAGCACAACAAAATAATACACACCTGTATCGGAAAAAATAGAAATAAAACAAAAGGCCAAAATCATAATGATGTTTGCAAAAACAGAATAAAACTGATCTTCTGGTCTGTGTTTTTCCTCAATAAAAATAGTGATTGAAATGACAATTACAATATCATAATGGCTATTAATTAAAACACTATTGTGATGCATTTACTTTTCCTAGAAGGAATGAGTCATACATAGTAAACAATTAGTATTGATGTCATTCTCTGATGCAATACCAATATTAGTCACATTGGTCTTCCCCCAACTTATTCCACTCTAAGCTTTTTATAAATATGATCTAATATTAATATAATCATTGACTTGCAACAAATCTTTACAAGTATTTAGTCTTAATAGTGAAAATAAATTGTTTTAACAATTGTCATTTTTTATGACAAAATGAACCTGTAGACAACTTTTGAGATCATGTTTGGATTCAACAACAAAAATACAAGAATAACCCAAAATTATCTGCGTAGTGAAACTATTATAGACCACTGTTATTAATTCTGGCTCATGTTAATTATTGATTTATTTTTTTCATGAACGTGAAGTAACAAAAATTACTTATACGTTATCCTAACCTTTTCTTTAATTTTGTCAATAGGTTATGTTGTTCAACAAACAGTATATGTGAGAAGTCTCAGTATCCCTCCTTGCAATTATAATGATGCTACTGTTGAAAAGTCATGCATTGTACGGTTCCTAAGAAATAATTTCTTTTCTGCAGTTATCCCTGACCTCAAGATCACACAAGACACTTACTCTCTCGTTTCAGTTGCAAACTCATGACTGATATGAGCTGATGCAGTTACAGTGTTAAGGAGAGTGGTGTGTTTGGGTGCAAGCAAGACAATGCTCAGGACAAACAGTGCCTCAAATAATGAATGCATTTCATGAACGCTTTAACAAAGACCACCTCATAAAGCAACAATGCTTGATTAGGAGATAGAAATGGAAAAAGATATCATTTATAAGCCTTCTTTCATTCATTATAAGGTACCAACAACATGAAGAATTGCATAACTGTGAAGAAAAGCCTTTTGAACCATAACTTTAGATATGCTTTTTGCAACATGTGAAGGAGGATGTGGAGATAGTAGTCTGTGCATACAGCACAATGGTATATACTCAGATTCACTGGATAAATAAAATTGTAAATGCGAATTTATATAACAGTTCAAAATATATTCTAAGTTCACAACATATATTTGTCTAGGGGAATGGAAACTTCTTTTGGACATGCTGTATGTATTACTGCAGAAAAGAAACAGAAATACGGTTGTAAATTTTATGGTTATAAGTAGAATGCAAATTTTTAACAGATTTATTTTATCACAAAATCAATCTCATTCCTGCATCTAAAGTTTAAAATCTACAAGGTCATTCAAATATAAACTGGAATTTTGCCATGTGGGCCGAGGAAGAGCAGTGAATGTGATAGAGCGCTGCGGTAGTTAGTTGGATATGTGTGGAGGGGAGCAACCAGCCAGCCATGCCCATAGGTCAAGTTCCCACATCAGTAACTGGAGATACAATCGTCCACGCTGCAACGAATTATAATGTGATTTCTCACCAACAAAAATGTAAAATCCTTTGAAATTTTTAGTTTGAGATGTTACCCTGTTCAAAGTGGAGAACAAACATTGTCTGCAAACCAGCATCAATGTTGACAACATTCAGTGGAAGGTGACGCTGCTGAAATTGCATCGGAGGTGTTAAATTACTATTGTCAACACTGGGATACATCAAAGTGAATTCCATGTATTCTCACTGAGGTACTGAGAAATGTTAGGAAAGACATCTGTCAGTGGCTTCTGAATTGCTTTGGGGAAGGAGAGGCATTTTTGGACCTATTGTGACCTGCAATGAAAAGTGGGTCCACCACTACACTTTTGAAAGCAAGAGAACAAGTATGGAATGGAAGAAAAATGGGGAAGGACACTGAACAAGGCCAAGAAATGTTTGTTTGCTGAAAAAGTTCTGGGAACTGTGATCTGGGACTCAAAAGGTGTGCTGCTGATCGATTTCCTGCATGAACGAAGGACGATAATTGTAACATACTACTGCCAGTAGTTGTATCGAACAACACCGGCAACCAATTTGCAATGTCCTCCTCCTCCTCCTCCTCCTCCATGACAACATACGGCTCCCATACAGTAGCTCACTCATTAAAATTGATTGGACACCTCTTGAACACCTACCATACAGTCCACCACGCGAGTTCCACATATTTGATTTGCGAAAAGAAGCTTTAGAAGGGGAAAGATTAGAAGACAATGCCGCAGTCAAGCAATATGTGTGAGTTGATTGTTAAGGCATCAGAAACAATCTTGTTTTTTTAATGAGGATCAGAAAGCTACCTATCAAGTAGAGAAAAGTATTTCTGTTCATTGAACTTATGTAGAAAAATAAGGTAATTTATTTTTAATTTTATCTATCAATAAACCTATGTAAATTAATTCCGTTTAATATTTTTATAACCCTCGTATTTCATTGTATTTAGTCTGATTTCTGTTTTATAATTTTAATTTTTGCTACTGGTTACTTCAGATTGTTTTACATTACTGTGATAATTTTTTTTTGTAATGACAAATCACTTATTGCAATTCACTGACATCCATAGTCTTAATAATAAAAATTTCCCACATTTAATTTTACTTTTCATTAGAAAAAATCTCAAAAAAAAATTTTTGAAAACCACCTTGTTTTCAAAAATTGAGCTTATAAGAAACTGAGTAAACTCTACCTGTATGAAATGCGTATCCGTGTGCAGTTTATCATTAACTTTTTCTTTAGTGATGAGGAATGGTAAACCAGAAAGTTTACAATCGTGCACACTTGTTTTCCCATTGTTAAACATAATGCACAATTTCCTTTATCTGTTTATAAATTTCTGTGAGCTGAAATGTTTTTGAATTCAAAAACCAAATCATACTATGGATCATATTTGGCAGGATTTCCTATTTTTTTCATACATTTTAGAAGTGTATACAAAAAAAAAATCTGTATAATATTGCAGTTTAATAAATAAACAAATGGATTGCCAGAGCATTATCTGCTGCCCATATGTATGAATTGTGTAAATATTTTTTGGAAAATTAAATATAAGTTATTCTTGTTTGTATTTATGAAAAAAAAATGTATCTTTGCTAAAAAGAATGGTAACATATTCTTAAATAAAAAGCATCCTCTGACCAAAACAGACCAATGGAACTGTCCTTGCATAATTCAACACAATACTTTTCTTATGAAAAAGGGCATTATGCTTACAATACTATTTTTAATAAGCTGTTGAACCATTTGATAAACTTCCCAACAATTTAAAACATTACTCTGTGGATGAATTTTTAAATAATACTAAAAAAACAAAAAAAAAGAAACTCAATTTATCTGTTTACTGTTCAATTTGTATGTAAATTTGTGCTCAAAATAATTTTCAATAACAATTTTTGCACTGCAAATTATTTTGTAATAATTTTTTTATATTTAATGAATTCAACGTAACATTATGTACACATTATTCTTTATCATACAGTTTTATATATTTATAATTTACATTATTTGTATAGTATATATTATCTTCCAATCAGATAAAGATTTATTTATTTTTAACATACATTACAATCCTATTCATACTACCAACCTGAATATTTACACATTCACAAAAGATAGGTTTTATTTTTATTGCATAAAGATTACTTTCATTTTTTATGATTGCACGTTGTGGAAAAATAATTTATTTTTCTATAGCAACTAGTTGACTAACATATTTGTTTTTGTGTTAGCTCAACAATGTTTTTGTTGTCATTTCACTATTATTGTTTTGAGAGGATCTGATGGTCTGGATGGGCATTGATGAATGATTACGAAAGAGAAGGAAAAAAATTAATGAAGCACATCAAAAATAAAAAGTACAGGAATTCATACATATAATTAATAAACAGCACGACAACATACCACGGTCAGTCTTATCAAGCATAACATTTTATAAACTGATTTTAGCATTTTTATTATATTCTTCCAATAATCCAGCAACAGCCACAAACAATAGGTAAAATAAAATCTTTAGATTATTTTTTCAAGAGCTTAAACCCAATGATTTATTGATAAACAAAAAACTTACACAGCACAACTGAAGCTAACACACCCACCCATCACATAAAGCTACATAGAATTCTTATTAGGGTTGGAGACTAACGGGTAGAAGAGCAAGCTGAGAAATAGGTCTAATTAGAGTAGAAGTAGCGGTTTTTAAGTGTAACCACTTGAGTGAGCCCATCCTTCCCAGGATGGAGAGCAAGAACACAAGCGAGCAGCCATTTTGAAGGAGGAAACTGTTCATCTGTGAGTAGGACCAAGGAGCCAACTGAGATGTGAGTGGGATGGTGCCACTTGGAAGTGGACTGCTGCTACTGAAGATAACTAACTAGATGACCAGGCCTTCCAGAATGACTGTAGGCATTGTTGAATGAGCTGCCATCGAATGAGTAGAAATTGGAACCTGGTACAGAGAAGGTCTTGGTATCGTAATGAGAAACTGACCTGCAGTGAGCATTGAGAAATCATCTGGGTCCTCAGAGTGGCCAAGTGTTGAGTACGGCCTCAATTTGAGCTAAAAGCATGCTGAGCTCCTCATACATGAGCACAACATCCCAGACTGTGCGAACAAGATGAAACTTCACTGACTTCACTACTGCTTCCCACTTCCCACAAAATGGGTAGTTCTGAATCCGCACCAAAAAAATTGGTTTCACAATCAGAAAATAAAGACTGACAGCGACCTAGATGCGAGATGAACTCATCAGCATTGAGCTGAGTTACTCCATGGAGAGTCTGAAGATGAGAATCCTAGATAAGCAGATGAGAGAGCCAAGCGTGACGAGGCAATATGATATGTTTGTAGTCTTCCCCGATGGGAGCATGCTGGAGATGGCCACCAACTCTAAGTATCCCACTCTGATCAACAAACACAGCGAGGCTGGTGAGCGAGTTCGATTTTAATAGTTTATGTTCCTGAGCGAGAAGTTTGAGTTCAGCAGTGAAATGAGTGGAGCGGATCCAGAAAAGCTGAGCAGCCTCCAGGTCAAGCGGCAGGAGCCAGGAAGGCGCCAGAACCAGGTGAGAGCGCATTGACAGATAGCCATGATACACAAGAGTCAAGAGAGCGACGAATATTGGTCTAATAAGTCCCAATTTTGCAGCAACCGAGAGGATGCTAAAGAGCTCCCTGAGACCTCCTCAAGGGGTGTAGTTAGATCAAGAGTAACCTCGTGCATAAGTCAATGAGACAAGTTTTGAGCGAACCAAGGAAGACCAGACCACCAAAGAATAAACTGGGTGAGCTGAGCCGCTGATAATCCTCTTGATGTGCAGTCTGCGGGGTTTTCCTTCCCGGGTATGAGATGCCATTGACCAGTGGTCGTGAGCTCCTGAATGAGAGCAACTCGATTTCAAATGAAATCCTTCATTGCACAATTCTGCTGCCAAATTCTTCAACCATACATTGACAACTTCTTTCGGCTCATCATTGACTTCAAAGAACCTGCCTCCTAAAAACTCTTTTAACTTTGTAAATAAGTGATGGTCACTAGGCACCAAATCATGGCTGTATGGTGGATGCAACCTTTGGTCTCTTTTCATGAACAGAGGTTGTGTTGTATAAAGTCTTTTTCAGTGCTACTTTTGAGCTGGTAGTCGAGTGAGTTCTCAGAGAGCAAGATTGTGAAACTGGGTAAGATACACAGTTACAACGGTTTTGTGCCCTTACTATTTAGATGATTCATATCCTTTTCACGGGGATTCGGAGGCTTTGGTGCACGATTTGTTCAAGCACCCGCCTCCTCATCACGACAAAAAGAGTGGCAATAACTCCTGGTCGCAAGTCCCTGTTATGAGCAAAGGGGCCTTTACCCTTAGTCCTGTTCATGCTCTTTTAGAGCGAGGGCCATAATCCGTAACTGTGTGTTGATCTTTGATTTCACACATTTGATCCAGTAGCGGCAAAGAGTGACAGGAGAATACAGGTCTCCAGCTGCTCGTGGCTCGCTGCAGGAAGTCGTCATGCTTGTGGGCTTGTGCCCAACGTCTTAGTAGAAGGAATACAGTGAGCATTTTGTTCGTATACTGTTAAGTCAGAGCATCTCCGACCATAACAGATGTTAGTGATATAGGTAAGACGCCTGGCTGTAGCCTTATCCTTCAACCTCCTCGAACACTGGTCCTGATAACAATAGTTCAGTGGTAGATAAAGGGGTTGACCACCTGTGCTCCTTTGGCTCGTGATGTTTTGGCAGAACTGGGTGGCTTGTCTTCCTATTTAGTGAACCCCAAGTGTACTAGTGGTGCAACCAAGAGGAGATTATTGCTTCGATTCGAATTCTTCCGAGCAGCTTTCACAGTTCTCGTCGAGGGGTTCGAAAATCTTGCCTCACAGCCTGAAGAAGTAACCGTAGCTCAGAAACTGGTCCCAGCTCCGATGCAACCACATGGGTGTGCTGAGGTGGTCAAGGGCAGACATGAAACCAGCTAGTCCTCTAAGAAACCTGAGGTTGCATTTGTTAATAGAGCAGAGGACTCGATTGTGTCCAACAGCTGAAAAAAGACCTCCAGGTTGCCCTTTGGGGTGACCGGAAAGGTCTTTAAATTAGGAACATTAAAGAAACCGGCAAGGGATTAGTTGTAGTGAATGATATGGAGACTATTCAGGCAATTCGAGATTCTGAAGTTATTAAACGATTGAATGTGAAAATAGACCCGAAAAGAACACGTAACCCCCATATTATAGTCTATGACATTGATCGTAACCTGACCGACGGAGATGTCTTGTTCCTCATTAGGGAGCAGAATACTGATTTGGATGAAGCCGCCTTCCAGCAGGACTGCACGTTGGTATTTAAAACGGGTAGGTGTGATACCCAGAAATATCACGGGGTCTTTGACGTAGGTTCTGGTCTCTTTCAAAAATTTACATCTGCGGCCAGACAATAATTGATTTAGGGTCCTGCCGAGTGAAAGAGTACATGGACATGTACTCAAAGTGCTGCAGATATGATCACAGGGCTAAATTTTATAAGTTTGCTTTGGTGTGTGCCCATTGGGGTAAGGAAGGCCACAAGTGTGATGATTGTTTGCATAGGTCCAAGGCTCTGGCCTGTGTTAACTGTAAGAAGTTGCACAAGAATCATGAGCACCCACTTGTTAGTAAGGAGTGTGGCTGTTTACGTAAGTGCCGTTATGCTGTATTTTAATTCCTTAGATGGTTAGGTTTGGTCAACTAAATGCCCAGGGTGCTTATGTAGTCCAGATTGAGTTAGATGAGATTATAGAGAGACAGAGCCTCAATTTGTCCTTCTGCAGCACCCATATGTAATTAGGTGTGATCTGCTAGGCTTTCACAGCTGGAAAAAGTTTTGTGTAGGGCATACTTGTATGTCTGCTATTCTGTGCAGGAAGTCGCTTGATAGTGTCTTTATATGGCAAGTTTCTGACAGACATCATGTTGTGGTCAGACTTGCCGTTCCCAGACAGAACCTTACAGTTGTTACTTCATATTTCCCATACAGGAATCCCACTGAAGAACACCTAGTGAGATGGATTAGTATCCTTCGTATTGTGAGCAATGGTCCAATCCTTATTGGTGCCGATATTAATGCGAAGTCGCTTTTCTGGCACAGTGGGATCACCGATCATAGCGGTGGCCTAATTGACAGTATCATCACGCAGCACAATTTTGAGGTCTTTAATATTGCAGACCAGTTGGCCACTTATGTCGGTACGGTTAACGGACGAAGGGCCTTTTCAGGTACAAATATTGATATCACCATTGGTAGGGACATCCAAGGCAGGGTCCTTGACTGGTCTGTGGTCGACGACTGTTCTAGCGATCAGTTGATACTTTTTTAAATAGCAGATGAGCTGCACAATGGCCATGAGGGAAACTTTCCTCTTTTTCCGGGGTTGCTTCCTGTATAGGAGGGCAGACTGGCTGAAATTCTCCTCTTTGTTGGAGTCCAGGCTGGAGATTTTTTCTTGAGACCTTGACAGCCTACCATTAGATGTCCTGGCACAAAATTTCACTTCTGCGATGGTGGCGGCGGCTAAAGCCACCATTCCTAGAGGCACTGGCCGGGAACGTATATCTGGTTGGTGGTCTCAAAATCTGACAGCAATGAAACAGTCTGTGAACTGACTCAGAAGGGGTGCACAATGAGAGGGTGATCTCAATCAGTGTGTGACCCTAACTGCAGAGCAAGGGTTAGGTACTTTCATAGCATTAGGTCCTCCAAGCGTAATTCCTGGTGCTCCTTAATTCAGGAGCAGGGGAATAGAGACCCTTGTGGCATTGTGTATGCAGCCCGTGGACGTAAACGCACAAAAGATGTCCTCCTGTCAGCTTTGTCAACCCGCAAGGGTGTAACTGATAAGTACTGTGTCCTTAATATTTTGCTGAATGATTTGCTCTTGGGTGACACTATGATGAGTGAGGTTTCATACCACTGGCTTGTCAGGCAGGAAGTTGCAATTTTAGAGACTGACAAACAATCTTCTGAGATCACCGAGGCGGAAGTGCACCAAGTGACATGGTACAACACAAGGCCCCCTGATATGATTATATCACAGAGGAGCTCCTCGTCTGAGCACTTCCAGTAGTCCTTGGTCCTCTTAACTAGAATATATAATAAGTTGCTATTCGCTGGTCATTTTCCAGTGTGTTGGAAGTGTGGAGACTTGGTCAAAAGGACAACAAAGATCCTACTGTTAATTCTTCTTATCGTACATTAACTAATGTTAGATTGGCCACTGATCATTTGCTAATGAACAACCAGTAAGGTTTCCGACCGGGCAAGAGCACTGAGGATGCCATACTACAGGTGATGAATTCCTCTAGTCCATGTAAATATGTATTAGTGATTTTTCTGGACATATCTGGGGCATTTAACAACTTATAGTGGCCCTCTGCCCTGTTTCAGATGGGTGGTATCCCCATTCGGTACGTTACGACTCAAAAATACCTGGGTGTTATCCTTGATGAGAATTTTCAGTTCAAGGAACATCTTCAGTATGTACCAAAAAAGGCTGGAATCCGTAGTCATTCATCCATTCAGGGTTGAATTACAATATCATGCGCATCCTTTACAAAGGTGTCAGCAAAGCTATTATGCTGTATGCTACGCCTGTCTGGGCTCACCGCATGGCTTTTAGGTATTGTGCGGACATTTTGCTACGACCCCAGCGACTCCTCTTGCTGTCTGTAACAGAGTGGTTACAGAACAGTCTCGAGCAGGAGGCAGTCTGTGTTAATAGCCGAAGTCAAACCAATAAATATCTTGGCTAATGAGCGAAGGGAACGCTACATTTCCAAGGTAAATGTGTGATAGGTGTGGCTTCCCACCACCAGTGGCAGTACTGATCTTGACTTGGTAATGCCACGCGAGATACCATGATGGGACCAGGTGGGGGTGCGGGATTTGTCCCTGGTTCCTGCGTGGACTGGAATGAGGTTGCGTTCCCCTTGTTAGGTGACCTAAATTGGTAGATTTAACTTGGTGTAGGTCTGAATTTCTATGTAGCGTAAAACATAATTTTGATTGGTATGAGTGTAGCACTGATTTAACTTTAAACTTGTTTGTTTTTCTTAGGTATTCTCAGTCACGAATGGTGTTGTCAAATCTTTACTAGGCGCAGGATTTGCGCTTTTCAGTCAGTTAATTTGAGGGAATTATGTTAGGTTGGATGTGAAAATGTCCGTTTGACGCCTACGTGAAGGCAAAATTTGATTTATATTTTACTGATGCAAATGTCTGCCGTCTGCCGAGGCACTTACATCAGTGGCACCCCGACCGAGGCCTGGCTGATGACTGTGAGATGTAATCAGTTAGAGGGTCTAAAAACGACCTCCGGTAAAGCCCCTCAGGGCTTGGAACAGAGGGGGTGGTGTGGTGACTGGTTGTCACAAGCTGGGTGCTTCCTCCTATGTGGTTGGGATGTATGATGGATGGTGAAAAGCACTCCAGCCAAAAAGTTGAAGCAAAGCTTGAGTTCCTGCAGCCAAGGATGGGATGTGGACGAAGATAGTGCCACTGAACAACATACCACCATTTGTTCTATATAGCGTGTTGAAGGCTGTGGATTGTCTGACAGTATGCCTCTGAGTTTACTGTCTGCCTTCTTGGCATGAAATCAACTAATAGGATCCCTTATATTTCCAAAACAAGGTCGCCCATGACCACACACTTGCCAAGAGAGCTTGTTTTGCTTTTTCAGTAATGCCGTTAACATTGATTATGCTTTATTTCAATTAATTTCTTCTGCAAATATCTGGTAATTTCCAACTTTATTAAAAATGTAGTTAACAAAAATTGAAACTTCTCCATTTTTATGAAATATTCTATAAAAAGATTCAGCAATTTAAAATTACTGAGCATAGCTTCTGTGTGGGTCATCCAATGTTCAGAAAAACATGCAAAATCTGCAATTTGTTGGAAAGAAATATTTATATGGGAAATCTTAATGTTAGTAGGTTTAAGTTTTTGGGGGAAAAGAAATCTGTGTTTAATATTTTATAATGTCAGTTTAGACATGTAACAATATGATTAAAATTTATTTTATTTTTAAGGAGACTTGTTAATACCAGTTGTTGTATTAAATAAAGGTAGCTGGAATTCTGTCTTAGGAGTTCTGTGAAGAGTGAGGTATTTTCATGACAGAACATTTTTTGTTGTATTACAAAATATTGTAATTTATTTAAAGATTTGGCAGTACACAATCATCATGTGCACTAAAAAATTAACTTTTACATAAATATAGTTAGAAAAAAAATTATACATGTATAAATTTGAGATCACAGCACTTTCAAGTGGTATTTTAAATTGGTAGTTTTCAGTAACTTATTTGGTCTTAATATTCATAGATCATACATGATTTCCTTGATTCATCAATTCCAATCCCAATCTTACGTTATCTATATTGCTTACAATGTATCTCATCAAATATGAGTTGTTAAGATTGTATATACCCAAGAGTTGTTATATTAAATAAGTCTGTAAGAATTGTAAAAAAAACTTTTGAAAGCCCAAATCCTTCAGTTTAAGGTTTTTCATTGTAAAACGCACAATTCTGAAAATTAAAACAAATAATTAGTTTGGAAAATTATTATTACAGATTATAAGAGTATAATAAAATAGAATATACTTAATGTGTAATTTTATATAATTTTTTTCATAGTTTTTTCTCTTGGGAATTGTACTTAAATCCTTCTGTTCTCAGGATTGTGTGAACAAGAAACAGAACATAATATTTTATAATTATACAAAGGAAAAACATAAAATATTATCCTAACTACTGATAGAAACTACTAATACTTGACGATTTTCATTCATTTAATTTTTTAGGAGGACTGAAGAAGAGAAATTTTCTTCAAACATAGCAGGTAGGCGACATCTGTCGAATCAGAATGACTGAGGTCTGAATCAGAATTCAGAATATGAGGTCTGTACTCGTACAAGAAAGATGAATTCAATTTGTTTCTCCTTTACATCCCAATGGAACTGATAAAAAAGATCTAAAAGTATTCATTGCAAAAATTAATAATAAATGTGAAATAACTTAGTTTTCCTGGGAATGTAATTTGTTTTAGTTTTTATAAATGTGGAGAACAAAAAACAATTAACACTATAACTAAAAAATACTGAATTATTTTTTTACACAAATTTGTTACAGTTTTACAGTTAACAAAAACTGCATTAAATTACAGTTAAGAACTCCAAATAAACTTTGCTTCAGAGAATGAGATGAAATGACAATTTTATAGTGTGTGAAGATGCCATGTCAACCAGGAAACTTGGACCTCCGGATGAAAGTAAGAAGCTACAACTTGCACCACGGAGGCCGGTCAATATGTAACACTATATTAAATTATGTATATATCCTGGCTAATTTTTACTATAATCAATCTTACTACAAATATTCTATGTGACTAAGGGGGTGGTAACAACCAACTATTTACAAGAAAGGGTAGCAAAAAATTGTATTAAATCAAAATACAGCAACATCTGGAAGAATTAACAATTAAATCTATTAATAAATTCTTTTCTTTACTTTTTATATGCGATTTAGTAATATAGTGTATAGATGATATAGCATAGTAATATAGTGTATAGATGATATAGCAAAGTGTGTCCACATTTTAATTACTCTGTACTGTCTGTAGTGTATGTTATGTAGATAAGAAAGAATTTTATGAGAAAGTGAAATTAACTGCTCAAAGCTGCATGCCCCCATAAGCCTTTACAACAAAATTTCATCAATATTATATATTATTCTTCCATCAATAATACATCTCAACAAATATGAGTTGAACAGGTATCCTTGATAACTGAAACCAAACTAATGTTAAATCCTGTACTATCCTGCTAAAAATTTCAATCCTAAAACTTTGGAATGCACTGAATATAGTAGCCATCAGTACCACTTTATCTTTCTGTTTAGCCTCTGGAATCACCATAAGGTATTACTACAGAGGATGATATGTTTAAGAAATGCAATTGTACAGTCTCAGGTCAACCATTACTGAGATGTATGGTTAATTGAAACCCAATCACCAAAGAACACCGATATCCACAATCTAGTATTCAAATCTGTATAAAAGTAACTGCCTATTAGGATTTGAACCTAATAATGATAAATAATTTGAACTCTCCACTTCAAATAATCAGTTGATTTGTAATGAAGAACTCACCACTAGACCAAACTGGTGGGGTCATTTGTACTAGAATAAAAACAATAAAACTATTGGAGATGAACCTCAGATAAATTTTTAAAATTAAAACAATACTACTTCAGCAAAATAAGTAAATTAGCATATAAATTAATACCATTGCTGCAGACATGAATATGCCAAAGTCTAAAGCCTACACATTTTTATTTCAGAGAGCGATTAGAATGGAATAAGTTCTACTTCTTAGAAATGAGAAATATGAATTTCAAAAATTTACATAAAATATTTACATTAGCTTTAATAAGAAAATTCTACAGTTGCTTTTGATGGCTAAGTTCAGCAGTATTTATTAGGAGCATATTAATTATCCCTGAATTTATATGATTTATACATAAAATGAAACATTTTTTATACTTCGAATCAAGTAATTTTTTTTGTTTCACTGAAAAATTCCTAAACCATGAATATAGAAGGTACGAGAGTGAATCAAATTTAAATCATAATTTTGCTATTTTATGCAGCAAATAGTTCAGAGCTGGATGGTGGAGTGGAGAGTTAATGTTTGGTGTGTTAGAGAGAGGAAACCACCTTAGCTCCGCCGCTCTGTTCTGTCGTCAGTACAGCCATGAGTGAGCAAGAGGTTCCGTCATCTGTTACACAACATATAATCATAAAGTTTTTAAATAATAAGGCATTAAGCCAGCAGAAATTTTAACACTGTCCCAGAACTATGTGTATACGTGGGCCAGACACTGTAAGGGCAGGTGAGAAAGTGTAGACAATAAAGGTCGTGATCGACGCCCAAAGTACTTGACCTTGGGTATAGTCAGCTGTGAGACCTGCTCACAGCTGAAACATCTGTGCCTTTCAAGAGCTTATTGAAGGTGATTGCCAGTTCACTGTTGAAGAAATTGTGTCAGAAATGGGTATCAATTATGGGAACACTCAATCACTATGGGAGTACTCAATTTTGACTCAGGGAAGTTTTACTCATCGATTTTATCCACAGTCAACAAACGGTAAATGCAGCTTACTATTGCCAGCTGCTGCAGTTAACGAAAGACAGGATATTCACATCAGAGATGTCATCCTTCTCCATGACAACACCAGGCTGTACACAGTGATTTTGACAAGGAATAAATTGAAAAAATGTGTATTGGGAAACCCTTGAACACCCTCCCTACAGTCCAAATTTGTCCCCCATGACTATTTTTTGAGTGCGCTCATGAAAGAATTGCTTGGAGGGGAAAGATTTAAAAACAATGAAGACGTTGAGGAGCGCGTGCACAATTGGTTGACGACTTGTTCTCAAACTTTTTATAAACAAGAAATATTTAAGTTTCCAAATCATTGGAAAAAGTGTGTAAATCAAGCAGGAGACTATATATAGATAAATGATGAAAATATGAATTGTGTACATTATTAATCAATAAATTTATAAAAAAAAATTACCGTTTATATTTTATTCACCCTCGTCTTATAATCAAGCTTCTTGGAGATTAAAGTTAGAATTTAAGAAACACAAACACTATACAAAAAAAAAAACTTTTACCTTTTACATCTCCTATATCAACTTGAGGTTTGTCTATTTCAGTCATGTCAATTAGAGCTTTACATCTACTGGCTTGAGCTAACCACTCATTAGTCTGTAAAAAAAAAATACAAAACATTGCAAACACATCAAGAATGCTTTAGACATTGCTTCAAATAAAAATAAAAAACTTCTTTCCTTAAGTACACTAAAGAGAGACAGACCAATTGATTCCATTTTTTAAGGGTAATTATAATTAGAAAAGCATAGAGTCCAATGAAACTCAGATCCAATAAAGACCTACCTCAATTGATATCCAGTTGATATCCAATAATTATGAGGTATTTCTACCAGATTCAAGATATTTTTGTAATATCCAATGTTTTTTTCAACCTTGCATCTTTTAGTGAAGGATGAAAAGCCTCCAAAAGGAATCTTCCATTTTGGTTTCCATGAAGATATTTTTCATGAGTTCACTTTAGTGAACTCTGAAAATTTTATTTGCAGTTTCAACCACTTCTGATATAACCTGGGACCTTTCACTCCTGCTTTCAGATATGGTAAGCAGAATCTTGTAAACAAACAAAGTTATCAAGTAGTTATGCATAGTTATTACATCTTGTTACAAATTTTAAAAACTTTACATTCTTTGTTAGAAGAGTATATATTTTCATTTCTCTCTGGTCTATTATGTCTGTGTAGTATATTTAGATGAATATTTTTTATAGGGGGCAAAAAAACTCAAATATTATCATCACCCTCAATAAAATGCATTAATCATATATAACAAAGGGAAAAAATAATATAACATCAAGACCTTACAACTAAATAACATTAAATAAAAACTAAAATGTAAACAAACAAAAATACCACAAGAGCTTTAAAATAAATAACAAGGACAGTGCGAGTATAGAGGTCCATGACTGTTACAAACTACTAAAAAATAAGAAAGACAACAAAAAATTATGTAATAGTGCAAGTTAAGTATGTAAATCACATGTATAAATTACAAAAAAAATAGCAAAACCAACAAACTAAATAAATTTATGAATTAAGCAACAATAAAATATTTTAAAAAACAACTAGAAGTTTATCAGAGCAAACTTCCTATCAAAATATTCAGTCACTTTTATGCTCTGCATCACTTCAAGATAATGAGAATGCAAGAAGGTAGTCAGAACTGCAAGACATAATGCAAATAATCAAACAAGGATGTGGCTGTCTGTAAGGTGGCAATTACATCTTTACATCTTCCACATATCAGGGCATCAGTAGATTCCATCTGGTACCTGTGAACGACTCTGTATAATTGATTCTTGTATATCAGACTTATGTATCAGATTCGTTAACAGCAAATCGTGAACTCTTCCTGAGTGCGACTGGAAGAACTCCCAAGGCAATACAGAATCCTTATTACGTGGAACTTATTATCGACAATAGTAGTCACGCGTACTACTACACAATATGTAGAAATTGCTTAAAAAAAGGTAGAAATCTTGGGTTAAAACATGACTCGTGAAAGCTGGCAGAGTTCTTTAGCCACATTCACTGCCAGACATCTCAACTTGGCTAGAAACCCAAGAAAAAGTCATACATGTATTACAGTGATCATTCAAACAATATAAATGAATTTCTAAGATGATAATATGTCTTGAATATAAATCAATTACTACCACAATGCTCTCAAAATATGAACAAATGAGAATATGATGTCACAGACTAACTAACAACATTAAAGGTCTTTCTATAGCACATACCTAGGCAACAAAGAGAGTATTTATACATGACAGCCAAACATATACAGTACATCCTACCACTGACAATGAAAGTATAACCTACAGAATTAACATTACTAGTATATTACAGTATCATTACTATAGAATTATTCAACTGCCAGTATATATAACTGCATCTGAATTAAACCAGTATGATACTAAGAAACGCCTGCTTTTTAGGAAAAATTTATATTAAGTGGACAAATCTACCAAGGTTTCACAAACATTGATGAAAGGGAAAATTGACAGCAAGTTTAAATTTAAGGTTTGCAACAGACCGCGAAGCTAATACTGACTAGGGCTGCACATAGAGGATACTCATCATGTTAGTGAAAATAGGTTTCAAGAACAGAATGTTATTTCTATACTCTGGTTGAGCTTTGATTCAGGTTATATAGAATGTTATTAACTGCTGCCTCCTGTATCAAAGTGATGGCTCATTGCAATTAATCAATAAGCTTATCACAAGGCGAAAGACATCTGTACCAAGATTTCTGTAGTTCATATTTTTCAGATTGTTATAGTTAATAGGAACTAGGGGCAACAAATTGAAAAATCAACATAAAATAATGAACATAAAACAGATTTCTGGATAATTTCACAATACTGTTTAATGCCATTGCAAATGAAGTAACTACTCAATATAATTCCCTACATAACCCCATTCTCTAACATAATTTATTAAAAGTGTTGCTCCTACGCAAATGTGAAAGCTTTGATTACTCAGAAACTTTTAATAAAGGCCAGCATGTTTTCATCTACTTCCCACACTCTTTGAAAGTATTTAAAATGCAGCTTTTTCAAGTTGTGACATGCCTTATTTAAGCAAAGAAGACAGCAATGAGGCGGCATTGCTCCCAAAAGAGAAGCATTTTGTAAAGTAGATTTTGAGATCAACAGAAGATCAAACTTGTCTGAAGTTACACTGCTCAGGGCAATTGAGTGTTTCTATAGGAAAGAAAATAGCCTACAGTTAACCAGTCTCTCTACCACCTTGCAAACAGTACTTGTCAATGAGATGGGTGGGTAGCTAGAAGGACAGGTCTTGTCTTTAAAAGTTTTTTAAGATAGAATGTCCAAGGCTTCTCTGACCATGATGCAGGGAAAAACTACTAAGAGTAGATTCTGTTGTAAATTTACAAAAAATGTTTCAGAATTGCATCTGGGAGGTGGGAAATCATACTAGATCTAATATTACCATTACCTGGGGAAGTGTCACAACTGGAAATGGAACTAAATTCATTTTTGAATTTCTAATCAAAACAGACATCTTTTTCATTTGCAGCTTATGTCTTCTAAATTTGAGAAAGTATGATGAGGTGTGAAAAACAGAACTAAAACAGTCAGCTAATGTATCTACAAAGATCTGTGACCAAAGTGTCATTGCATATCAACCCTAGGGGGGAGAGTGTCAGTTGAGAGACACAAACTGCTTAAAGTTTTCTCCTCACAACTGAGGTCAGAGTAGTCTGAGAGATAGTACTAATATACTGGTTCCATGAATCATGCTTAGTGACTTGTAAAACATGACAAATCATGCAATTTGACATTCAGTCAAGGGTCTGCGATTAAATTTCTGCAGTGCCTGTTGATATTCTCATAATGCTTGACAGCAATCATCATTCCACCATGGAACAAGAGGCTACTGCTTAGGTTTCCCAGACGATTTTGAGAAACAGAAGGAGGTATTTTTAACTATTAGTGATGAAAATCAGAGAACTGTTCCAACATACAATTACATACATAGTATTCCTAATTAAATCTACACATATATGCTGCCCAATCTACCCTTTAAATAATAAATCTCTGTGGCCTAGTAAGCACAACAATAACATCACACACATGAATAATGATTGGCCTATAATCACTGCCATAAAGATCACTGCAAAGTCCTATCAAGGCAAGGAAGTAGAGAAGGTGAACACAAAAAAAGATCAAAATATCAAACTATGCTCCAGAAAAGGATGGTGTAAAAGTCCATAATCCATTGTTCAGTAAGCAGCGGTCTAAAGCTTGCCTTCCTATATTATCATAATGTCCAAGCAGGAAGCAATACAATATACTTCACGATGAGTGGTGTGTATTGAAATCACCAACAATCAAAGAAAGGAAGGGAAACTATAACAAGACCCTGGAAAGATCCAGTTCTGAGAAACTAAAATTCAGCAGAAAAAACAAATCGCAAATGTTAATTTTGGTTGGTACAGTAACCAATATGACAGCCAGGGCATGGGTAATAAGCAGAACCTGTACTACCATTACAGTGTCTTTTATAAAAATTACTACACCATCATATCTATCATCCATAGGCTCGTCTTTTTTCCCAAAGATGTAGCCTTGAATATAGTCCTGATGTCAGAGGTGTGCATTTTGTAAACATAAAATAGATAAGTCATGTTCCCTAGCAAAAAGTTTGACTTCTCTATACAGGACTGGAGGAGACCACAAACATTCCCCTGTACAATAATAAATATTATATGCTGTATTTTGTAGGAGTTCTTTTCTTTTTAGGACAAAATGTTTTAAAGAAATTTTTGAGTCTCATATTGACATCACCTTACACCAGGTAGTATCTGAAAGCCAAATGGAGATTGTGAAGACTGGAAAGATGGGAATTTAGTCCAGAATTTTTTTTCTGGAGCTCCCTAAACAGGAAATTTTCTCTCCAGCTGGATCATAAGGTAGCAGCAGTAAGTAGTGCCTGTGGTTTGGGTACGGTGAAACATTTCTTATATTCTATAAACAGAGGAAATGGGCAAATGTTTTTTTTTTCCTATCAAGCCCTGAAGTTGTAGGGGTTAGAGATGCGACTTTATATAATACCTGAACTAACTTCTTCAACTCTTCATGTAATCCACCATGCTCTTGGCTTCCTTTTTTAATTTGTGCTTGACTAGATATAGATGTCACAAATGAAATGCTCAGTTGCACAAGGTTTCACAAGTTTAAATATCTGGTTTCATTTATTTTGTTCATGTATATGGAAATGGTAGTTTTTGTTCTGTTATAATTTTAAGTATTGTCTTCTCTTCTTTAAAGGAAGGGTAATCTTGAGAATGAGTTGAATGATTCCCATTGCAGTTTACGCATTTTTCTTCTCCCTTTACAGTCAGTGTCATCATGCCCTCAAGTACTGCACAGGGCACAAACCACTGGTTTCTGACAGGCTGTCACAATATGCATACATCCTGATGCTTAAAGCACTTCCTCTGATTCAAAATGAAAGGTCACACCCAAACTGAGAGATAGACTACTTTTATTTGCTGACAGAACAGACAAGATGAATGTTAGAACAAGAGAAGGAATACGTTTTTTTAATCCAGTCCCACGTCTCACATCGACTATCCCTTGTGGATAAAGTTCATAAGCAATCATCTAATTATCAACATCCAATAAGTTACTACAAAAAAATTGCACCCTTGCAGGCATTTAGCATCTTATGGCTAACTGCATTTATGTATTCACTGCCAAAGGAGGTCAGACATAACAGTTTTGAACATTTAACCTATGGTTCTGAAATCTACTGGAGTCTTTCATGAATGTAAGATACTACAGCAGAGTGCACGCGCGCGCGCACACACACACACACACACACACACACACACACACACACACACTGGAGCTAAAACTAAATATAACTGGCTTCGCCTGATAGCAGAGGACATGTCTGTGACTCACTTCAAAAAAAAAAAAAAATTACAAAGATAAATAATTCTAGTTTATAATTTATGTTGAAAATATGGTACCAGGCAAGCAAAAAAGAAAAAAAATTAAGTAGGAATAGTTTCCACACTGGATTATGGGTGCAGTTCAGAAAGATTAGAACAGTTGCTAGAGTGATGGTGTGAAATATTTTGAGTGTGGAGGGAATATTTTGTATGGTGAGAAGCCTGATGTATAGTAGAAGAAAGTGGTATATAGTGGGATCACCAATCTCCCATTAAGACTCCCTTTTGAAGTACTTGGGTAAAGGTTCCACCCACATAGAATCCCATGATATGCCTAGATTAGGTTACTAAGTTAGAAGGTGGGTATTCTTGAAGGACTTGTATCTCCAAGCATTTAACTCAAATTACATATCAAACTAGCATACATTTATATGAAAAAGATTAGGATGTTTTCAAGTTACATCATTTTTTTTCGTGTATAATAATAATAGATGAGTGTACAGTTTCTTCATAGAGAAATTTCATAGAAAAGTGATATCAAACCCTTAACAGCTGGAATAATTCTGTATGTACTTTTATGTCATATTTGTTTATTTGATTATCTCTTTTTATTTATGAGATATGATTGATTTCACATTATATTTCAGCCACTCCTTATAGATCTGAAGGAATTTTTTGTTGTTGTACGACTCATGATTAACATGGGTTTTAGGTTGACTTAAGTGAAATTGATAGTATGACCGCACCCTGGACTATCAGAGCATTATCTCATAAAGGGATAAGTGTTTTTTTACAATTATTTTAAGTATTAGGAACTAAATACAAACCTGCTTTAAAAGGTGATCCTTCCTTGGTCCAGGAGGTTCTTTAGGAAGTAAATTCATAAGCATTTCTAAAGCAATCACATATTTTTCATGAGCCCTTTGATACAATCCTTCTGCTAAGTAAAGATCTGCTGAATGTCCTATTTCAATTGCAGTATATAATCCAGAAGTTGAAGAACATAAAGTTCCTACAATTCAAAAGAAAAGTATTTAATTATAAATGATTCAACAATAACAACTTTTAACCAACAGTAATAAGTATTTTTTGTCAAAAACATATTATTTTTATTAAAATAATATTGTTAAAAACAGTTAACCGCTCTTTTTACTTTCTTGTATGAAGTAAAAGAAAGTATTGTGATAGCAAAAAAATTTTTCAGATTTTAATGGAAATATCCATTTTGACTAGTTTTGGTGTGATGTCTGTGTGATATGTATGTATCTTGCATAATTCAAAAACGATTAGCTGTATTATGTTGGAATTTTGGATTTAGGACTGTTGTAACAGCTAGTTGTGCACCTCCCTTTTTGATTGCAATCAACTGAACCAAAAGTATCCAAAAATAGCCCAAAATCCAAAAAGTTTGAATTCTGGACTTTTTTTAACTGCAGTAATACACCCTCATTAAGAACTTATTAAAGATACATCATAAGTGGTAATTATTTTCACTGGTTCCAGGATTGTAGCCAAATAAAATTTTAATGAATAAATGTTTTGGATGTTACAAGGGAAGATACATTGGTTTGAATCAGACTTCTCTTTAACTTTTTTTTTAATTTAAATATACTGATTTCTTAATAACACTGGTAGACAAAAAACAATTTTTTTACCACTCTAAGTTTTAAGTAAATTGTGCATCAAAAAAAAATTAAGGGAAAATATAGTTAAAATCTGTAAAATTTATAATTTTGCACGACCATACCTGTGTTAGAATGACCTTGATGTTTTCTTTTATAAATATAAATAGCCTCAGGCACATTCTGAATTAATGTCCAACAGTAATCAGATAGCATGTTAGCATTCCATTTCCCTTTATAGCAGCTTTCCATCACCGAAATGTCTTAGTGGAAACGTTTACCATGTTCGTCACTTATGTCTCCGAGGTTGTCCGGGAAAAAATCCAGATGTAAGTGGAGGAAATGTATTTTCAAGGACATATTAATCCTATAGCTCTGTATGAAGTAAAAAGTTGATTAACAATATAGTGGTAATTGTCAGATTTTTGTTTGCAGAGAAAATTTTTGTAAATGTCTTTAAATGAAGCCCAAGCTGCACTTTCTAATTTAACATTGAGTTACATACATCATCTTTGACCAGCTCTCTTATTTGAGGACCAAAAAATATTCCTTCTTTAATTTTTCCTTCACTTACATTCAGAAATTTCTGCCTGATGTACACAAATTTGGAAATATCCTTCTTCATTACTTTTACAAAATTTTTCATTAGTCCTAGCTTGATATGGAGACGGGGTAAAAATATTTGTTTGGGTTCAATTAAGGGCTCATAAATACCCATTTGGGGTTAAGTTGTCTTGTTTCTTCCACTCTTTGGCAACATAATGTTCATCCCTAGCTCGGCTGTCCCATTCGCAAAGAATACACATGCACTTAGTATAACCTAACTGCATCCTAACAAAACAGCTATAACTTTCAAATCACCACATAATGTTCCAGCTATGTTTTTTATAATTTATTTTCTCAAGATCCTCTTTCACCACATTGTATGTCTCTTTCAAATTAATACCATAAGCAATTGGTATCGAAGGATATTTGTTACCGTTGTGTAGTGAACCACTTTTAAACTATACTTGAACGAATCTATGAAAAGGGGCCAGTCCTCAAGTTTATAAACTTGTCCTAAGTGCAACATAAGATCATCAACATTTGTGAAATAAACCAAATTATTTTCATCAATAAAGTACTGAGAAAGTTCTTTTTGTCAGCTTCATAAGCCTGAAATTTTTGTATTTTCTTGAAGTAAATTTCAAAGTCTTGATCCTAACAGATCAGGTTGAGTTTTTGATAAATTTAAATCCCAAACCAAGTCATTTAATTCACCTTGTGATATAAGATGTGGCTTATTGGAAGATAATTCAAAATCATTGTCTTCTTCAGTACTGTCTGATTCTTCATCGCTGCTTTCGAAACATACATTCACAGGTGGCTCAGGAACTGGTATAATTTCACTGTGAGGTACAGACCTGATTACAGATTGCAATGACGGATATTTTTCAGTATGTTTAGATTTTTTAGAAATTCGAGACACACTTGTTAAACAAAAGTAACAATCGGTTACATGATCCTTTGGTTCACGCCAAACCACAGGTACATATGTCATAATATGTGACTATGATATGATTTAATTCTTTGTCTAGTATTGTTTTATTGCTTACAAATTATGTTAACAAAGTTAAACAATAATAAAAAAGAGCTAAAAAATACAATATAGGATCTTAAAATGCTAAATATACGTTGAAAAATGAAAAAATCCTTTAATTAAAATTAAAACATTTTTCAAAAATGGTGGGTGATAAAAAGATTCAGAGTTCATATTTGTTTTCAGCATCAAAAACCAGATTAAAATCATGTGTCGCATGTTACGAAACAAAAATTATGTTTATCGGTGTAATTATTAACCCGTGATTGGAAAAAAGTTTTTAAATAAATAATTATTCAATAACAATAGAAAAAAAAGAAAAAAAATCATAAATTATTAGTGATATTATTTTTAAAAGTACATTTTTATGTACTTTTAAAAATGTGTATATGTAATTTAATAGGCATAATTAGATATGCGTATATGTAATAAAGTTGGTGAAACATCTGATTATTTAATATTAATTTAAAATTATAATTTAGGATCATATTATTTTTGGATTTTATAGTTTAATTTCTGTTAAATTTTATTTAATTATTCTGGAATTTCTGTTTATCTACATTAAAGTTAATTACAGAATGATTGAAAAATAGACCTCACAAGAATAACATATACACTGAGGCATAAATATCCATCTCTGATAAATTGCAAAAAATTCTTATATTTTGGTTCATTATTCCTCTGATATTGTTGGACAATATTCTCCCTAAGTTGGAGTTGATCATCATTTCATTTATTTGTTTTTTGTTGCCAATCATTTAATCACTCTTTGGTTTGATATAATTCTTCTGAACTTAATTTGTGTACACGTTTTCTAGTTTTCAAATTTTCTCTTTTTTCATATTCATCATCCTCTCTTAATTTTTTTATTCTTTCTTTGGTCTTAACGTTTTCTTTCTCTTTATATTTATCATCTTCTCTTAATCTTTTTATTCTTTCTTTGTTTCCAACATTTTCTTCGCCTTATTGTTTTTTTTTTGGTTTGTAACATACATTTTCTTCCTTTTTTCATTTTCCTTCCTAACTATTTTTTTTTTTTTAATTTAAATGTTTAACTAATAATAATTATTAACCTCTGACTGTAAAAAGGTTTTTACAATAAATAATAACTCAATAATAAAAAAAGTATGAAAAAAAAATTAGAAGTTATTAGTAAAATAAAATTTTATGTACTTTCAAAAATGTAAATATGTAATTTAATAGGCGTACAAGAAAGTTATGTAGTGTCCACATCAGAATTTTTTACTGTTAAATTACCATTTTAGAATACCAGCAATATGGTTCACCACAATAAAAAAATTCAAAATGCCACCCATTACAAAAAAATTCTCTTGAGAGTTTTCTGAGATTCTAGAAACTCCAGATGATACTCTGGAAGCTAGATCAAACATAAATTCTGTGCATTACATACAGACGTTAAAAAACCTTAGGATACATGTGTGTTGTGTTTGACAATCCATGGCGCCGATAAGTCTGTGACATGATAATGCTCAGTCCCATACAAATGCTGAAGTTCTTGTGAAGTTGAAATTTGAATTTATTCACACCCTTCTTACTCACCAGATTTGATACCCTGTGATTTTCATTTCTTTCTACAAATAAAGATGGCTATTAATGGTATTCATTTCACCACGAATGATGAACAGAAGGATGCAGTATTGTCGTGCATCAAGGTAAGACTGCCAGCATTCTTAATTGACACAATGAGAAAATGGTTCATAGTTGGGAAAAAGGTGCAGCAGTAAATGTTGACCACATGGCAAAATAAATGGGTTTTCTAACAAAAGAAACATGTATTTTTATGCCATATTTGTTTATTTGATTATCTCTTTTTATTTGCGAGTTATGATTGACTTCGCAGGATTTTTTTTTTGTTGTACATCTTATTAGTACATCTAAGTAACTTAGGTTTCAGGTTGTCTTATGTGAAATATGCAGTAAAAACTGAATACTTGTTTTATTTAACAGCTGGAAATTGGCCTGATCATTATTGTTAAAGGTATCACAACTAAATTAGTTAAGAAAAGAACTAAGCTATGAAATGTGCCTTGAAAATAATTTTAGTGATGCCTCTACGATGAGACACATGGGACCAATAAAGCAGCATTCAGTTTTTCTTTAAATACACAATTCTGTACATGGTGTATTATATATTAGTATACTCTTTAATAGTAAATAAATGATTCAAAATTTCAGTTTTAAATATCAAGAAATAGATTCTTTCTCTTTCTTCATTAACCTGTAGACACTAAGAATTTGTAAGCAGTGCTATAATGATATTACACTATTCACTCCACCAGTTTTATTTAATCTATTACTTGCTTATTTTATTAAGTTATCCTTATGACCCATTTGATTTAAAAAAAAATAAATACAATTACTGCAGTTAATGCCAACATAATCTGTTATCACCAAACTTAGAAATAAGTTCACAAGAGAAAAATCTTTCTTTTTTACTTATATATTAATTTATCCATACAATATGTTAACTAACAATTTAACTGTCCAAACGTTATTTAAAAATAAAAATCTTACAATAAATAAATACTTAGAACATTGTATGGAGTAGATGATGGCTGAATCCATTTTGTAGCTGGAAGAAGTGCTTCAGTACGATCCATGTACTGAGCTAATCGAGTTTGCAGTGCTTGTTTTCTTGTCACATTTTTTTCAGCTGAAAAAAAAGTGAAACAGAACATCATCAGAAAATCTTAGTTTTCTGATATTGCAATCCTCAAAGTCAGTATAAAAGCAATTGGTCAAAGAGTACAAAAACCTTAGGATACATGTGTGGAGCGTTAAGACAGTTCACGGAGCCAATAGTACTGTAACATAATAATGCCCAGTCACACACATCCCATGTAAATACTGAAACTGCATTTTGAAGTGCAATTAAAAATAGGAGTATAATGACTGATGACTTTTAACAGTTACTAATTTTGGTTTTATTTAACAGTCTACTAGTTTTGCTTTATGTACAACCTCTGGATAGTAACCAGAATTCCTAAACAAAACCATACGCAGAGTTGTGGTCTCTTAAGCGGCTAACCTGTCTGCAGATAGAGTATGACAATGTATATTACAGACAGAACTTATGCAACAGCTAATGAAAGCCCAAAGATCATTTTGGTTTTCCAATGAAAAGGGATTAAAGGTAGAAAGAGAGATCAAACTGTCATATGAAGTGATAGCCAGAATAAGTTCAATATAAAAAAGGTATCATTAGCACTAATCTGAATTTACACCTTAATGACATAGTTTAGATTTTGTGGTTTAACAAAAACAATGCCTCAAAATAGTCAATCTGAGACTTAATGGACCAACTACTAAACTGTAATTAAAGTTGCAGGTAATTTTGTAACACTTATCTGGGTTGCTCTAATTACATTTCAGTAATCATAAGTTAAATAATGTCATTTATGATTTACTTCCAATTCAGTGGAATTGGTGTTGAGGAATTCCTCAAACACCATAAAAAGGTAAAGTTCACAGATTCTATTACTACATAATTTCAGTTTCATAAGCAGGATAGATTATGAATTTACAATTCATCATTCATAATCACATTTAGTTACATGGTAACTACATGAAAAAAGTATGCTAACAGTGATAAAATTAATGGATCATTCACTAGTAAATTATGGTATGATGATTATTTTATGCTTAACTCAATAACAATGTCTGTTTATAAATATAACATGATGACTTAACTATATTTTAATAAACATTTATTTCGCCTTCAAAATGGAGATCTTTTAAGATAATGTAAATTCTTAGTAAAAAAAAACATTAATTACAACGGTTATGATGTTAAATAGAGAATTTCTTTATAATTTTTTTCATAGATAGAAAGTGAAGAAATTTTGTTGTAGTCCATATCTACATATCAATAACATTATAAGAGAAAAAAAGAAAATTAATTATCTTGTCTATTTACAAAATTTTGTAAATATAAAGAAAGCACGTGACACCTCTGTAATACAATTTCAACAGTGAACTTATAAAGATATATATATGTATATATATATATATATATATATATTAAAAAAAATATATTGATTTAATGATCAACTTAGTTGTACAGAGGTATTTAAGCAGTACTACTTATTCAAAGCAGTACTGTCTTTGAATATTATATAATATTTGTCTAATTACTGTCTTAAAAATCCCATCTACACATGCTGTGAAACTCGAAGATGCTTTTGATATTTTTCCCTCAGGAGTGAACTGGAAGTAGAGTAGTATTATGTAAACATGTTCTTAATTTTATGGCTTTAACCATTGTCATTTATTCTCAAGTTTCTATATTCTGCAGGAATTTCTTCTTAAATGATAAAAGAAGTTCAATTTTGGTAGTGTGAAGGTGGTTTCTTAGTGTTTAGTACAACAGATGCTATCTTAGATTTAGGGAATTTCAAGTTGGCTGAAGATTTTTATAGAAGTGCCACTTTGTAAAAAACTGTAAGTAGATTCTCAGCTTTTGTTAAAGATTTATTTTCTGATTAAACTGAATGTTAAATACACTTGTATTCAATTAATACACACATACATTGTATGATTAATTCACTATATAAGCTTGAAGCTTGTGCATGGAAATATGAAATAAACATTTTGTAGCTATTAATGAATGTCATGTCTGACTGGGATTCGAATCCAGAACCTCTGGATGAAAGGCAGTTGAAAGTTGGGCAGTTCAATGGCCTAGTTTAAACTTGGCTGTGGTCATTATTTATAGATCTTCTTCTGGCTCATTTAAAACCTTTAAACAAATTTATCAAGCACTCTGATTTTACTATGCTTTTACTAATTTTTTTTTCTTTTCTATCACACTATAATGTTGGTAGCACCATGGTTTTGCTAGTATCATTAATTCTTGAAGTTACTTTACGACACCTTATTCTATAATCTATCTATTTACATTCCTATATTTTGCACTTTAATCATCAGAAAGTAAATCATCTGGTTGATAATCATGAACATGCTTGAGTGCACCAGCAAACCTTCTTAAATCTGTTTATTTACAAACTTAGTTACATCACCTATAACAGGGGTAGCCAACTTTTCTGAATATAAGATCGACTTTTTATCTTAAAAGTGTGTCGCGATCGACTTGTTGTCATAGGCGTAGTCTAAGGGTGAAGAAGGGGTGTGAAATGCATACTATGTTTATACACTGTGTTTCAGTATAAGGTGCATTCTGATATTTATATCAGAATATGCTTTTGATATTTTTCCCTCAGGAGTGAACTGGAAGTAGAGTAGTATTATGTAAACATGTTCTTAATTTTATGGCTTTAACCATTGTCATTTATTCTCAAGTTTCTATATTCTGCAGGAATTTCTTCTTAAATGATAAAAGAAGTTCAATTTTGGTAGTGTGAAGGTGGTTTCTTAGTGTTTAGTACAACAGATGCTATCTTAGATTTAGGGAATTTCAAGTTGGCTGAAGATTTTTATAGAAGTGCCACTTTGTAAAAAACTGTAAGTAGATTCTCAGCTTTTGTTAAAGATTTATTTTCTGATTAAACTGAATGTTAAATACACTTGTATTCAATTAATACACACATACATTGTATGATTAATTCACTATATAAGCTTGAAGCTTGTGCATGGAAATATGAAATAAACATTTTGTAGCTATTAATGAATGTCATGTCTGACTGGGATTCGAATCCAGAACCTCTGGATGAAAGGCAGTTGAAAGTTGGGCAGTTCAATGGCCTAGTTTAAACTTGGCTGTGGTCATTATTTATAGATCTTCTTCTGGCTCATTTAAAACCTTTAAACAAATTTATCAAGCACTCTGATTTTACTATGCTTTTACTAATTTTTTTTTCTTTTCTATCACACTATAATGTTGGTAGCACCATGGTTTTGCTAGTATCATTAATTCTTGAAGTTACTTTACGACACCTTATTCTATAATCTATCTATTTACATTCCTATATTTTGCACTTTAATCATCAGAAAGTAAATCATCTGGTTGATAATCATGAACATGCTTGAGTGCACCAGCAAACCTTCTTAAATCTGTTTATTTACAAACTTAGTTACATCACCTATAACAGGGGTAGCCAACTTTTCTGAATATAAGATCGACTTTTTATCTTAAAAGTGTGTCGCGATCGACTTGTTGTCATAGGCGTAGTCTAAGGGTGAAGAAGGGGTGTGAAATGCATACTATGTTTATACACTGTGTTTCAGTATAAGGTGCATTCCAGCGAGGTATAGGTAGATAGGTAAAATATATTATTTTTTAATTCACTTATTAAGTTTTACATTGAATTCCACCCCAGACATTGCGAGCAATCGACGATCGACCAAAATTGGCCTCGCGATCGACTTGTTGGCCACCCCTGACCTATAATAGCCTTTACAACAGCATTCCCATAAACTTATTTTTCCAGTACCTTAACAGTCTCATATACCATGTTCTCCAGTGCTATTTCAATGACTTTGAACTTTATTTTTAACTGTTTACCTGAGCATTTGTTTGGCTATCAGATGAATAACATGACTTGATAGCCCATGGATAGCGTAACTGAATGGCTTGGATTCCATCTTCTGTATTCTTAAGGCTTCAAAAGAACAGCTGAATGGTATTGACCATCAATATACCAATGTTATTAACCCTCAAAGTTTGGAAAGCTCAGTTGATTAGAGTTGAAATGGATTGCTGGACTGATGGCGAGGAAAGAGGAATATCAACACAAACACATACTATACATATGCACTTGAGTGCGCCATATGGCACACATTTTTGTTTCATTTTATTATCTGCCTTGATATTTCTATTTGCTTAATTTTAGTTATTATTTTTAGGTTTTAATACTTCAATTACTTTATGTTACGTTTTAGGATGTGTTCACAGTACTTTTCCAATATTCAACAAGCAGTTCAAAAATATTTTTCTGTCATTTCTTATGTTACACCTTGTCATACATTCTTCCACCAGCAGAATTTTTATTTTCACCCAAATCAGCTTAACTGAACTGGGTTCAGGGTGGTAAGTAGATATGTTGAGACTATAGTCCTACAATATTTTGTCGAAGTAGTACTCTACAGCAGAACTTATTTAAATACAGTTGAGATTTTCTGCTGAGTAAGAAATATTTCTGATCTATAGCCATTCTAATAGTTCTGTTTTCTGTAATTTAAATTTGGATTCTGGTGTAATTTTACGTAATGAAAGTAATCACTGTCAATTAACAAAACTAAACAAGGTGGAAGGCTTGGTATTAACTTTGTTTTCAGTTATTTTTAATAGTTCTCAGAATTTACGTTTATTCTGACCTGATTTAAAAATTAAGTGCATTCAAAATTTCTCATATAGCAATAGTACCCATCAATACCAACACTTTGATCTTTTGTATAGATTTGTAGCCATTAACAGTCCAACGACAATTTTTTACATATGTTGAACTTGTCTGAAAAAATAACCTTCCTTCATGTCTGTAAATTTTCATTTGTTTTAAACAATTCTATTTTTTGAAATATATATTATGTTTTTTATAAAGATTTTCCTATTATTTTTAGTCTTCTTCCATCTAAAACTGATACCCTCAGAATTTTCTATGAAGTACAGTGTAATGTAACCTGTAGATCAGAGTCTTCTGTCACTAGTAACTTCTTTAATGTGGCAATGTTTTATGATGTATATAAAAATTGCGTACACTATTTCTAAACACACAATTTTGAAACTTTATAATTATCACTGTTAGCTTTCTTTTTCATTCTTCTACCAGATTTTCCGGATGTACTGAAATTTTCATTTTCTCTTGGCTTATTTATTTCCACACCATGTGCAAATTACAGTTAGCCAAACCTATACTTTACTATTTACTTTATAGATTTACTATTTACTATTTTACTACTTACTTTATGCACCATGTGGGTATATATGCCATAAAGATTATCTGTAAGATCTTGAATTCCTAAATTAACATTTCTGGATTTTCTTCAGTTATATTGTTAACATTCATTATTATAAATTTGCTATGACTTGATCAGTGAAGATCTAACCACACATTAGAAATGCAAAGGTAGGCATGAATGAGAAAGTAGTATACAAAAACTTTAGTTGATGAAATACTGAAAAATACTTTTATGAAACACAGAAATTAAGAGAGAATATCAAAAAATATTATTTATAATAAAAATGAAGAATGAGTATCGAAAAATACCTGCTTGTAAAATATGTAACTAAAGAATGGGGCACTGAAATATACTGCAAAGAAAATGTGGAAATGAAGAACTGAAAATTAACAATAGAGTGCAAAAAAGCACTTACGTGCTTTTTCCTACCTACATCATGGATGACAACCCTAAAAAAAATCTTCCCCGATTGGCTAAATAAATTCAATGAAAAAATGAAATGTGAAGACAGCAGAATCATTATGTTTTTAGATAACGCAACATGTCATAAACCTAATTCCGAATTATTATATGTAAAACTTATGTTTTTACCTGCTACATTTTGAGCAAGCTACAACCCTTACATCAGGGAATTATTCAATCATTCAAGCTCTTTTATACTCACCGTATCTGCTCAGCTGTGGTTGAATGGACTAGTCTGAAAATGTGAAAGACCTAACTAAACGTATTACTGTATCTGAAAAACTGGCTCAAGTCATCATGGGATTTGATAAGAGCATCAACAATTGCTAAATAATTCAAAAAAGGAATTTACCCGCCTTTTATTATCACAACTGGAACATTAACAGATAAGTGTGCTGAAGAAACAGAGGAAGTACTGTAACTCAGAAAGGATGCAGGCATTGATGTTGTTACTGATGATATAGACATTCCAACAACCTCAGAAAATAAACCTGGGAAGAAAATTTGTTTGTAAAAGCAAATGAAATAGTTGAGCTCGAAAACACAGAAGAAAATAATGGTGAAGAAGAAACTGAAGACAGCACACAGTTTTCATTAGAAAGAAGAATATATTTTCATTAGATGAAAGTCTACACATTAGGTGCCGTTTAAAAAAAATTATCTGAATTAAATGATAATATACTAATGGATTTATTTGAAAGGGCCAAAAATCAAATCAAAAAGAAAAAACTAGCAGAGAAACAGACCAAAAGTAACAATTATTTAAAAAAAATTTGTTTTCTTATTTTTAACCAATAATTAAACATTATTTTAAACATGTTAAATGTAAACTATTTAAGTAGATGTTATACAGTATTAAACATTATTTTACATTATCATACCACATTTTATTGAACAATACATTCAACCACATTCCATAGAAGCTAGCTTCCTTAACTTAAATTTTTAGCTAAATAATCCTTAACTTTTACAGTATAAAACATTCTCCATGTCTACTATAAGCCAACTAATACAATACCATATATGTATTTTAAGGTTCCTTCTCAAAACGAATGCCTACCAAAGTGACCACTATTTAACCAAACTGTGAATAGGAGAGGTTTCACTGTATTAACATACAAGAATACAATTTTGTAACTCAGCGAGATTGAAATGCACTTCTCTTTTTCTGTTAAGCCTCCAGAACCACTGTAAGGTATTAGTTCAGAGGATGATATGTATGAATGTAACTGAAGTGTAGTCTTGCACAGTCTCAGGTCGACCATTCCTGAGATGTGTGGTTAATTAAAACCCAACCACCAAAGAACACCAGTAACCACAATCTAGTATTCAAATCTGTATAAAAGTAACTAGTAACCTTTACTAGGATTTGAACCTTAGAACTCTTCGAAATCAGCTGATTTGTAATGACAAGTTAACCACTACACCAACCCGATGGGCTATTGACACGTACCATGAACATGCGGTATAAGGTAAGCAAGTGCATCACAATATAAATTAAAAGCTTCTTTAAATTCTTTTTTTGAATCATGTTTAACAGCTTGATGCAGAAGTTCGACAGCATAACTATAAGTTTTAGGAGAAGGCACATGAGCAATGTCAATGAATGGATGAGAGAAAAACTGCTCAAAGTCTATACGTTCCTGAGGGTTATATTTTAGTGTTCTTTTTAGCAATTCTTGACACTGCCTTGAGATCCCACAATCTTCAGGTATCTGAAACAAATGATTAGTAGAGAATAATCTCATTAATGGAAAAAAATACATAAAAGTACTTTTATGTATTTTAAGTATAGTGTAAAATATATATATATGTCGGAGAGGCGAGGAGATTTGTCAGGGATTCAACGCCTTGTGCTTCACTCATTCCCACCATTACAAGTGGAGAATATATAAGATTACAATAAAGTTCAATTAATAAAAATGAGTAGATAACTCGTACAATGAAATAATTACAAATGATAATTATCACTTATCAATAACTCAGTAGCACACGAATTACAATATAAGATTAATTCAATTTAGAATTCAAATAATATTAAAACAACTTGAGATAGACCGAGGCTCAGGGAAATAACGAATTCGTGCTTCACTCATTCCCACCATTACAAGTGGAGAATATATAAGATTACAATAAAGTTCAATTAATAAAAATGAGTAGATAACTCGTACAATGAAATAATTACAAATGATAATTATCACTTATCAATAACTCAGTAGCACACGAATTATAATATAAGATTAATTCAATTTAGAATTCAAATAATATTAAAACAACTTGAGATAGACCGAGGCTCAGGGAAATAACGAATTCGCGATCACCAGGACGTCTGTTCGATCTGGGTTCCAAAGCAACACCGACTTTTCTCAATATTCTCAAATAATATGCCTACTGCATATTTCCCTTTCCTTATTAATTTTATGATACCCCTATCGTCCTGGGATCCCGACTACGTTGACAACCATGTGCCTACCTGGGCCTAAGCCTACCGCAATAAAACAATTTAAACCTTATTCTACAAAATATTACAAGTAATAGTACATTTCTTAAAACTACTAAAAATACAGATATTCTAAAGAATATTCTCATCGTTTTGTCGGAAGATACTCCACTGTACTTTATTCTCCGAC
Organism: Lycorma delicatula; assembly: GCF_047948215.1. NCBI lineage: Eukaryota > Metazoa > Arthropoda > Insecta > Hemiptera > Fulgoridae > Lycorma > Lycorma delicatula. The sequence continues at coordinate 342,571,061 of NC_134455.1, forward strand.
ATATATATATATCTACACACACACACAGTGTTCCTAAAATGGTGAGCTGGCTATACTTTTTTGGATTCTACTTGTAAAATTAAACAAAAAATATCCTTAGGGAAAATGGCAATTTCTTCTTCGTCCTTCCCGTCTATCATTTTATTATTTTTATATAAAAATTTATATCTCCAGTTCAGATAGATGAACCAAATTATATTATTTGGTAAGCGTCTTTGTAATAAAGTTTTAAAATTAGCAAAAATCAGGACTTAAATAACTTTGCAAACTACAAAATGGTGGCCATGTTTATTTCTCAATCCGTTATATCTCCATAAATATTAGTTTTATCAAAATTTTTGTTATTACTAAAATATTAAAAAGCTTAATACTTTTTATTTTTATCAGCCGAGTTATGGCTGAAAATTGTAATTTTGTATCTGTTTTCGAGTCCTAAACTTTACGTTCAATTCGATTAAATATTAATTGTTTTTATTGTTAATTCTAGTATTGCAAATTAGTATCAGATTAAGTAATAATTTTCTCACAATAATGGACCTAATAATTACGACATAAAATTACACCATCAGTTTTCTCCCATAACTAACTATTTGACTGATTTAAAACAATAAAATGTCATTTTGTTCAAAATAAAAGGCTTAATATTTTAGCAATAACATAAATTTTAATGGATTGAAAAATAAGCATGGCCACCATTTTTTAGTTTGTGAAGGTATTTAAGTCTTGACTTTTGCTAATTTTAAAACTTCATTACCTAGAAGTTTACCCAATATTAATGTGATTCATCTATCCGAACTTGAGATATAAACTTTTATATAAAAATAACAAAATGGCGAACAGGGAGAGAATAAAGAAGAATTGCCATTTTTCCTAAGGAAATTTTTATTTAGTTTTACAAGTAGAATCCGAAAAAGTAGAGCCAGCCCACCATTTTAGAAACATCCTGTATGACATATTTTATATAAATACATAAACAAACATTTTTTTAAAATAAAAAATGTTGATTAAAATTTGGTTCAAATAAACCCCTAAAAACATAGAGTAATTTTAAACAACAACAAAAAATTCTCACAAGTTAATATTTTGTGAAAGAAAACCCTTGATAATGATGGTTTCACAACTGTGGTGGGATTCATTATTATCTCACTCTTTTAACAACTCTCATAAAAACAAACAAAAATAAACTGATACCAATGTGGCAGTTACATGCCTAACACACAACTTAAAGCTAATGCATATATGCAAACCAATCAGTATTGTCAATCATTATTTATAACTCATAGGCCCTTACTTTTGTTAACATAATATTAAACATTTAATGAAAAATTATTACAGTTTCCAAATATTATTAAAAAATTACAATGACTTGTTATTAAATTTGAATTTATGTATAAATTATTGATCAATACTTGTAACATCACTGAACTAACCAGTTAAAGTATATTTTCCCTGGTGATATTGTATCATCAGAATAGGTTTCATATTTCACTGTACTAAACAGTGACAAATGTCAAATGTCAGGTACTAAACAGTGACAGAATGAAATAAAATTCCAGTAATGGAAACAATGAGAACCATAATATCAAATAACATAACACTGCTGCTGCAAAAGTATCCTTTTCCCACATCATCCTATTCACTTTAAATAAAAAAGTAAAAAAGTAGAATAGTTTATTTTCATCTGTATACAAAAAGTAATACGAATAACCTTCAAATAAAATAAATAATTTAACTGGTAAGTCACAATAACCTCGGCAATAAAATCTTACAACAATGCTTAAACTAAAAATTTCAATGAGGTTACCTCAATAGTTGTTTCCGCAATTAACTTATCACGAAGTTCTTTAAAATTACATGATGCAAAAGGAGCTTTTCCAAACAGACATTCATATGTAATAATTCCAACAGACCATAAATCAACTTTTGCACCAAACTGTCTTCGTAGCAACATTTCTGGAGCCATATACAAAGGTGATCCACGTAAAGCCCCTTGGTATGTCTCATCCGATAGGAATTTAGCAAAGCCAAAATCTGGAAAATATGTGTTAAAACAAACTACCAAAATCACACAGAACCTTTTAAAAGTTAAATTACATAGGTAATTTTTTAGTACGAGCTAATTTTTATAAAAAATGGAAAAAAAAAAAATAATTTTCACTATTCATAAAAATCAAAAAGGAATAAAAACGATACATAACAGAAAATATTATACTTAAATATGATGATAAATCATTGTATAATCCTTGTAGTTAACGTATAAAAATATTACATAAACTTAACTAATGTTGAGAAGTGATGCAATGATGCAAATTTCTTATTCACATCAATTTTTGTTTATAAATTGTTTATAATCTTGTTTTAATTTTTTAATAAATATAAGATGATATGAATAAAAGTTACTTCTCTTTTTAATCAGAATTTATTTATAACTGCAGAACAAGAAAAAATTAGGCATTAAAATAAAATCTTTTATAAAAAAAAAAACACAAAAACATTTGATACAAAAAATTAAAAATGAAGCATAACATTGCAAAATAAATTTCATAGGATTAATTTCTGATTGGTTTGTAGAGAAAATTATTATCAGTGGTGATGAGGTTTTTGAAAATATCTTCTGAAATTTAAATCATGCAGTGAAAATGAACTGAATATTAGTGAGAATTGAATGAATGAGAATATACGTTAGTCAGATAACAGAAATATTTTTTATTATGGTAAAGACAAAACAAATGAACTCTGTCCAGAAAAACAATAACTTATTTACACAGTAGTGATAACTTGAAGTGTATGCCTCAATTTGTTTTTGAATGAGCATATTATTAAAATAATCTCACTGTATACAAACCCAGTGTTAACATGTATACTGTCACGTGTTTGCGGCTCGATCAGAATACTGAGACACTAACACCTAAAAATGTTTATGTAATTAAAACTTATTAGTTTAAGAACATAAAACAATAAGACAAATCAATAATAATAATAATAATAATCAATAAATTATATTCAAAATAGAATTTCAAGTAAAGACAGGATTTATTTACAAGAAGTTAAATCATAAAAAGCAGAACTCAATTCAAATGACTCAATTCATAATAGTGACTGCTAATATTAATATCTTCAACAACTAGTACTGCACTAACTACCAGATAAGACAAGTCTAAAATTGCAAAATACCTTTCCTTTTTAAAACAGAACTACCCTAACAATTTATTAATGAGTTTAATACTTTATACATTTCACTAATTGTCTGTCAGTAGCCCACCTAACTTCCTGCATTCACCCACTGTCCACACTGGAATGCATGAGATGTCACTTTAATCACATCAAACACAATCTGAAACACTAGGCTTATACTTGTTTCTTTCTCTTCGCTTAATACTGACTTTATACTTTGTCCAAGCAGGTTTATATACCCTGACCTACAGAACCAGCCGGATTCCTTAACTGTTGAAGCAAGAGAATTATAGTCTTATTATAAATTCAATTTATTTTCTAATAAATTCCTACTCTGGTCCAGTGACCCTTCTTATTGAACAGTTGTTGGAGGTGTGACACTCACAGTATTACAAAGAATGATTGTTAAACTGGCCTCTTCGCCTAATAAAAGCATCTATTCTGGATTCCTTTCCTTGATATTTTCTCATAATTGGAAGAACTGTACTCAGGTTCATTAAACTGGTCTTGTTACAATATATTGAGATAATAAACATGCCTCAGCATTACTTGAAATACTTTACCCAACAAGTGTTGCTAATTTGTTAAGCATTCCACAAAGGAAACAGATGTAATGGGTACTCTGAAGCTGTTTTTTGTGACTATGTTCTATTAAACATAGAAAATAATAAAAATGAAACAGATTTTTAGTTTTTGTCACACTGCCTGATATTTGATTGCCAATAGAGACAAAACATTAATAAACTTGGCATTATTTGTGCCAAGTTTTGGCAGAGCAGTTTTTGAACTGCTTATTCATAAGTGCTGGCAATATTACATCAGCTGGCAAGCAATAAAATTCTAAGGACATTATGGATTTAGAGTGTACATGTCAAAAAAAACAATGAAAGTACGGACTCAAACTGTTTGCTTCAGTTGATGTAAATGCATTTCTAAACTAGAAATTTATACAGAACAAAGCCTGATGGACCATGCACTAAATTGTCTAATACCCTCAAAATAGTTGACACAAATTAGAATATAATTATGGACAACTGGTTTACGAGCATCCTACAATTACAGAACTGTTAAAAATAAAATTAAAATAGATAAAAAATAGTGAGCCACTTAAGTGAAATTAAAAGAGAAAAACTGATCCCTTGAGAGAAGTACCGCACTCTTAAGTGGCTTACTCTTTAACTTAGAATAAAGTATTCATTAAAAATTAAATAGAATTGGTATAATTTCATATAATTTTTTAAAGAGAACATTATTTACCAGGGCTCTGAGAAGATACAGCTGTGGCAGGCTTTAAGACATGCAGAGTTTGGGGACCCCAAATTCCCCAAAGTTATGCTAGATGTTATATAATATGCTAGATGTTTTATATATATAAAACCAAAGTAAAAATACAGCATTAGAAAAATTTACATTTAGGGTGCACACATATATATCTAGAGTAAATTTTAGACAAGCCACAGTGTGCAGGATGTAGCAAATTATACTAGATCTGACCTGTCAATCGTGAACTAATAGAACCATAGAATTATAATCAAGAAAACATTAAACAATGTAAAACTGAAGTTCAATGACTTTTATTTATCTAGCTTAAATTCAAGGTTAATGGAAGTCTTTGTAAAATAACACACAAGCTGGTTAATTAACTTTTATGTGCTAGATCTTTATCCAAGTAAGTACTGTTGTGCTTCTTCCTCTTAAAATACAACTGATTATGGGACTAGAAATTTATTAAATGGAAAATTTTAATTGTCTTAAAATGATTGATCCCAACACTACCTTTATTTAATTCTATTCATTATTTTAGAACACACCACCCTGCTACCATTCACTCACCTCCAATTTTTAATGTCAACCGAGGCTTTGTGACAAGTAATAAATTTGCAGGTTTAAGATCCAGGTGACTAATGTTGTGACTTCTAAGATAGTTTAATCCCATGGCTAACTGCTGTAAAAATTTCTGTACTATACGTTCAGGAACTTTCTGACGTTTCTGTATGAACTTAGATAAATCACTTCCATCACAGAATTCCTCAACAATATAAATACATCTGAAATATACAAGTTTGATTACAAGAAATTATGAATTTTATATAATATGTGTTATGTTAACACAAAAGCTGTTTTCAGCATACATTTTATTGTAGGTATTAATAAAATATACGTTACAGATTAATGTAAAAATAAAATTAATAAAATATATGTGTACATGTTAATAAAAGTTATATATATTATAAAATGTAAATTAAAACAATATATATTTTTTTACATATCACTGTTGAACAACAATAGTTATTCAAGCAGAATTATTTGCTGCTAAATAAACAAAAGATTCAGATGATCTTTTATTAATTAAGAGATATTTTGACCTTAAAGAGAATTAGGAACAATGGGAATAAAGAAGTCAAGCAACACAGATTCAGCTTAGATTGTAATTGTTAAGGAAATAACATTACTTTTAAAAACCAACTGCAACTGTTTTGAACAGGGATCAGAAAAGGATTTGAAGCTCACATTTAAATGAATTAAAGATTGACTGTGTACAATGTATACAATCATATATACAAGACAAATACTGGGGAGCATCAGTAAAAATGGATGTACACATTAACAATATGAGAAATAAGTTTAAATTGGAGATATATATAAAAAAGAAGGAAGAGAAATCAATTTTTTTTTAATGCTACAGTTGCAATTTTTAATAAATTGACCCATACATCTTGAATGCACTGTTCAAGCAATTGAAATAAGAAATATATTATTAGCTAGTGGAAACTCAATTTTTCTCATTAAAGAAGAAGCTTATAGAATAAACAGATTAAATTTTTTTATTATATAGAGTGTTTTTTTAGAGTGATAAACTTTTGATAGAGATAGCTGTTCATTTGTTTTGTTTTGATGACATTTTGTTTTGTCATTTCAGATCAGTGAGCATTGGCAAATGATCATGGAAAAACTGACACCGCAACAACATTTACAAATTGTGAAAATATATTTCCAAAGCCAATGTTCTGTTTGCCAAACAGAACTTATTTCAATTCAAAGTTCTATCTTTAAAAAAAATTACCCATTATAAAAGTAGAATTCCAATATTTTAACCTAAGTATATAATACAATATATTTTATTAGAGAATATACACTGTTCAAGAAATAACGCATAAATATATATAAAAAAAACACATACACATACACACACATACATAGGATGTTTTTAAAAATTAAGATGAAATTGGAACTTATTGTCTATATATGCCATGTAAATAGATGGTACTTGTGTAGTTCAGTTATTTCAATGAATAGTTATCCTTAGTAACAATAGTTGAGTCATTTTGTTGATAGTTGTTTAAAGTCATTTATAATGACTTCTACAATTTGTGATCTTGCAAAGTGTGAAGTACTAGGAGTAATTGAATTTTTGATGGCAAAAAATAATTCTGTGTCTAAAATTAACAGGCAAATATATAATTGATTACGGGTTGATTATTATGAGTAATGCTAAAGACAATGGAGCCATTCATGATGAAGAACATAGCGGTCAGCCAATGGTGATAACAGATTTGATTGATGATGAAAAAATTTTGCAAAAACCGGCACTTCACTGTCACAATTGTTTTTGAATTTTCCTAATTTTTTACGATCTTTGATTTGACGTTTTGACTGAAAAGTTGGGCTATAAAAAATTGTACGTGAAATGGGTACTGAAATTTTATTAACAGACACAAACACATGGAAAAACATCTTGTTGCTGTGCATGAATTTTTGCAGTGTTATGAAAATGAAGGTGATAAACTGTTTTATCACATTATTAGCAGAGATCACACCTGGATTTCTTACTCTAACGCAGGGACAAAGCAACAATGGCAGCAATCATCATTTCCTAGACCAAAGAAGTTCAAACAACATTCGGTAAAGAAGCTTATAGCTACTTTTTGGGGAAAAAAGGATGATGCTGAAATGTATTTCAAAACATTAAAAATTCTATTAGAGCTATAAAAAAACAATTAGCATGGGATGTTATCCTATGGGGTTTTGTTTTTGCATGACAAACTCTGCCCTTATGGCAAACCAGACATGAGGCTGTCTGGTTTGTCATGACTGCGTGGTTTTCCAAACAAAATTTGGAAATTCATCCACCCTATAGAACTGACTGAACTCCCAGCGATTACTTTCTTTTTCTTCACTTTAAACAGAGGCTTGCAACGGTTTGACAATGCTGATGAATTGAAGAATGATATTACTGCATGGTCTTTAAAACTTAAAGTTTAAAAATAATTTTAACATTTTTTAAATAAGGTTTTAAACTTCATTTAAAAAATTAATTAAAATACCAGTAATAATAAGTTTCAAGTACAAAAAGAAAAGTTTTAAAATCTATATTTACAGGAAATCGTCTATATATGAGGGAAAGTAAGGAACATTTCCACCTGACGCACGCCAATTGCGTATATATTTGTGTGCTCATGCTCGGCACCTCTGTCAGCGTCCAGCCGTGACAACGGGAACATCTCCGCACTGCCCGTTTTTTTTATATACAAATTGGAAATGTGTGCTGCAATCAAAAATTCCGCCAGTTGTGAGGTGCGGTATGTGACTTGTTTTTTGTTGGTAAAAAACTTAAAACCAATAGAAATTCATCGGGAACTATGTGAAGTGTACGGGAACAACGTAATGAGTGAAAGTTCTGTCAGGTAGTGGTATATTCAGTTTAAAAATGGCCGAACAAACATTCACGATAAAGAGAAGAGTGGACGTTCGAGCATTGTTGACGAAAAGATTCGTGAAAACCGCCGTTTCACAATAACTGAGCTTTCTCTATGTTTCCCACAAGTTTCATGGACTTTATTGTTTGAAATTGTTTCACAGAAGCTAGGCTACCACAAATTTTATGCAAGATGGGTGCGTCACTGAGTGGTTGAGATCACAGGCGGCAGAATTCTATGACACAGGAATTTCAAAGCTTGTCCACCGCTATGATAAGTGCCTGAATTTGTATAGTGATTATGTTGAAAAGTAGTATTTTAGTCCCTCTTTCACATGTATATAATAAAAAGTTTTTCTTGTACTTGGTTTTTTTAAAATTCCAAAACGTTCCTTACTTTCTGAATAGCCCTCATATATGGAACAGATATTCACTCTTTAGTTACAAAAAATATATAATTAACAAAAAAAAAAAAGAAAAATTCTCAAATGTCTGTTTAACATAGAAAAGATAAATAACACTGATAGTCAAAAAAAAATTTTTTAATGTTTCTCTAAGTGTGATACCATTTCAAGAATTGCTTATTTGCGCACATTACAGATCTTTAAATACAATTTTTCTATCACCCTTAGGTTTAAATAAATTACACTTAAAAAAAAATTAAGGGAAAATATAGCTAAAATCTGTAAAATTTATAATTTTGCTTGGTTATACCTGTGTTAGAATGATTTAGCTGATGCTTTTCTTTTATTAATAGCCTCAGGCACATACCAAATTAATGTTCCAACAGTAATCGGCTAGCATGTTAGTATTCCATTTCCCTTTATAGCAGCTTTTCATCACCGAAATGTCTTAGTGGAAACGTTTACAGTGTTCGTCACTTATGTCTCTGAGGTTGTCCGGGAAAAAATCCAGATGTAAGTGGAGGAAATGTATTTTCAAGGACATATTAAATCACATAGCTCTGTATGAAGTAAGAAGTCGATTAACAACATCATGCTAATTGTCGGATTTTTGTTTCACAAGAAAGTTTTTGCAAATGTCTTTAAATGAAGCCCAAGCTGCACTTTCTACATTATTTAACACTGAGTTAAATACATCATCTTTAACCAACTCTCTTATTTGAGGACCAAAACACATTCCTTCTTTAATTTTTCCTTCACTTAAATTCGGAAATTTCTGCCTGATGTACACAAATCTGGAACTATTCTTCTTCATTGCTTTTACAACATTTTTCATTATTCCTAGCTTGATATGGAGAGGGGGTAAAAATATTTGAGTTCAACTAAGAGCTCATGAATAATATTTTTCCCATTTGGAGTTAAGTTGTCTCGTTTCTTCCACTCTTTGGTAACATAATGTTTATCCCTAGCTTAGCTGTCCCATTCGCAAAGAAAACACATATACTTAGTCTTTCATCACATCGTATGTCTCTTTCAAATTAATACCATAAGCGATTGGTATCAAAGGATATTTGTTACTGTTATGTAGTAGAACCACTTTTAAACAATACTTGGACGAATCTATGAAAAGAAACCAGTCCTCAGGTATATGAATTTGTCCTAATGCAAATAAGCTCATCAATATTTGGGCAATAAACCAAATTAGTTTCATCAATAAAGTACTGAGAAAGTTCTTTTTGTTGGCTTCAAAAGCCCAAAATTTTTGTATTTTTTTGAAGTAAATTCCAACCTTGCAGTCTTGATCCTAACAGTTCAGCATGATTTTTTGATAAATTTAAATCCCTAACCAAATCATTTAACCTTGTGATATAAGACGTGGCTTATTAGAAGATAGTTCAAAATCAAAATCATTGTTGACTTCTTCTGATTCTTCATTGCTGCTTTCAAAACAACTGGAATAATTTCACTGTGAGGTACAGGCCTGATTGCAGATTGCAATGAAGGATATTTTACAGTACAATTAGATTTTTTAGAAATTCCGGACACACTTGTTAAACAACAGAAACAATCTGTTACATGATCCTTTGGTTCATGCCAAACCATAGAAACACCAAATGGCAAAGCCTTCCATGTGACCTTTCAGCCATCCTCTTAAATATACAGAACAACTAGTGTATACTATATGAGGAGCCCATGTCTTATCCTGATCACCACATACATAACAAAAGGCATCCACCACATCATTTACACAATTTTGAGCCGCATTATGATACTGCACTTTTAACAAACTTAAGACAGCAATAAGATTGAACAAAATTAATTCATTCCTAAATCCAGCGCTTAATACAAACAACACAGCTGTGTTTTCGGCTACATGTTTTGACTTGCACAGACATGATTATCTTGTCTAATACTCGTCAATATTAGATATGATGTCATACTATGTGACTATGATATGATTTAATTCTTTGTCTAGTATTGTTTATTTATAGCTTATAAATTATGTTAACATATAAACAATAAAAAATGAGCCAACAAAATACAATATAGGAGCTTAAAATGCTAACTATTCATTGAAAAATGAAAAAATCCTTTAATAAAATTTAAACATCTTTCAAAAATTTTAAAATCAAGAATCATCAAAAAACAGATTGAAATCATGTATCGCATGTTAGGAAACAAAGATTATGTTTATCGGTGTAATTTCTGACCAAAAGAAAAGAACATATTTACTTATTACTTTTAAAATAATTAGTTTACAATTCCATGAACTCTTAACATCAATACAGTAATTCCAAAATTGTTTTCATAACAAAAGAAAAAACAAAACAAATTATAAAAAGAAAAATAATATTAAAACACAAAAAATATCTAAGCCAACACTTATTAATCAGTAGTTCAAAAGGTAAATAGTAAAATAAAAATAAATCATAACAAGAGTAACCTCAACCAATAACAATTCTCTATTATACATGACTTAAAAATGATATTTTCAATGTTTTTTCATCTTTACAATCATTTATTATCTTTCTGAAATCTTTATATTAATTTAGCCCTATCCCTCCACATATGATGAGTTGTTTTAAAATAGCTTTAAACTATTTAGTTCAATGAAATATATCTCTAAATATTGTATTATGATCATACATAAGTTCCATTGATATTAATGTCAAAGATTTTACTCAAACAACAGTTTCTTACAATTATAAACTTGGAACTATCAGTAAATCTAATAAAGTCTGCCTTACACAATTTTTTTTTTCTAATAACACTTCTCAATTAAAAAAATTCTTTGTAAATTACAACATGATGAGGCACCTCATGAGAAATGTTTCTTGAGGTGATAACTCTGAATCTACTACTGTAATTTCAGTCGCAATAAATTAGAAGTAATATTCTTAATAATTGTTCGGGAAGCTAGTATTCTGCGCTCATTTATTTTTTTTGAGCTCCCATATTCAATGTTTTTATTACCCCTCTAAAATCTAAGTTATGTTTAGTAACCACTTAACGTATTTCTATTACTTATTCCAAAATCATCATTGAATTGTTTATAAAAATATCCAAGTTATACAACAGAAGTCATATACCCAAAATACAAGCTCAGAACTGATCATTAAATAGTTGTTTAATATCTTTTCAGAGCAGTATGATTCAACTATTTTCAACTTTCTAACTTTAATTTTATTCTTTATGAAAACTGAATCATCACTTTTAAACATTTTACAACATGGAAAATCTGCTAATTTGTGATCCATATCTTAATAAGAAATTTGTTCACCTTTTAACTCATACTCATGAAAACTATTATATCTAAGTATCTTAAGTATATACTTAAGTATATGAAGTATTACTTAATGAAATTTCAATTTGTTCTAGCCTAATTGAGATATAAGTATTTAGATGCATAATTATCATGCAATTTCTAGTCCTTGTACCATCCATTAACCATGTTTTCTGTTTTATTTACTATCACAGAATTCCCTTTCTTATGAAAATTATTCCAGTGAAATCCATTTGCACACCTCTGTTTGTAAACTTGACTGTTTAATTTAAAGAGAATATCCTAAAACAAGTTTTTTCCTCAAACTCAGCTAGTTTACAAAAAGATTTTTTTTTGTCATTTGAATTACAAAGGAGTTTATTTGATTCAATCAACAATATTACTGTTCTATATATAATATTTTTGCCAGATTTGTTTACATAAAATCCATGTTTAATAAAGCTTGAATGGTTAATTTAAGCTGATAAATGAAATTTATTTTTACCCAGAGTTTTTATTTTTAAGGCTATTTATTGTGTTATGCTTAAGCTGGTTTGTTTCATTAATTATGTCGCTTACCTCTGGCTTATCAAAATGACTGTGTGATGGTACTTATGAGCATATGAAAGTTTTATTTGACAAAAGCACTAACTCAGTGTTTTATTCAGATGAAGAATATGTTTTAATATTTAGCTTCAATATCATTAGTGTCCAAGAATTAGTAGGCGACTGTTTTCCCTGAGCCAAACCGTTTAATTTAAATTCAATAAAATATTAAATAAATTCCTATTTTAGATTTTCTAATTTGCAACAATCACTGACATGTTATCCATAAGAATTAAAAATTGTTTGATATAATTATTGTTGTTATTAAGTTTCATATTAATTGCTTTATTTACTGGGCTAAAGATCTGAACAATCTGTTGGCAAACGGGCCTGCATCACTTTTATGCAATTAAGTGTTCTGCTTGTACCTAAAGTAGAAGCTGTTCAGAAAAAAAATATGGTTCAAATATGGTAATATTTCAATGTTTATTTTAATTTAAGAACAAGATCTAAAGTTTCTGGTTAGACAAAACAAACTTTTTGTAATTCATTTTTCTGAACACAAGCTTTTTGAAAAATGTCTGATATCACTGTATATATTTTTTTTTTCTCAAGTCAATCCTTTCGAGAATCATATTCCTCCACATTATACAAATTATATTAATCCAATCAACCTGAGTACAAAATTAATAAATAAAATAAAATAGGATGTCTTCTTAAGATACTGATAATTCATAATACTTAAGTCTGTACAGTCACATAACTTTGGCTAGGTAGTCCACATGGATTTCTATTTTGTTTAAATTATTTTGTTTTTATTACTGATATTAGTTTTAACTTTTAATTTAATTATAGTAAATGACTTAATATTTATAATTTTTAATTTTTGAATTTAAAGATTTTTAATTTGTTTTTAATTTGGAAAAAAGGCCTTTTAACAATTTCAAATCTTAAGTATAATATAAAATGACTCTTAATTTCAATTTTAATTGCGATTTTAATATGTAATTTGATATGTAAAAGTTATGTAGGGCAACTGATGATGCGAGTAACTCATGAAAACACTCTTGCATGAATAATGGAATATTAATTCTGTACTTAGGTTGATCGGATTAAAGTAATATATATACATAATGTACACTGTGTATAACATATCTACATATATATATTAGTAGTATAATATTTTCACTAAATAGTGGATTAAACTTTCATTTGACAATTTGCCTACTATATAAAGTTTATTTTTTTTATTTCAATATAAGATAATTGATTAATTATACATGAAACTGTATGGGCAATTCCACCTTCAACTCTATGCAAAAAAGATGACAACACAGTTGTAGGACTTACTTGTGATGTGGCTAAAGCCGTTCCAGGAAAGTATTATGTAAAATAAGATGAGTTGCAGATTTTATTACAATTCAACTGTATGTCTCAGTGATTTTATGAACTGTTTAAAGAATAACACAAAGGTACATTTTTTTAAGAACTATAATAAATGGATAATCTTTTAATCTAAAAAATAAAATATCGCTTGTAATGTTTTCAAATACCAAAGCTAAATGACATAGCCTTAATTTATTTTTTTAATATGCTTAATAAATTTTACTTATGTTTGAGAATAAAATCAATTTTCAGAAATTTTCATTAACATTCAGTTTTATTTCTTTTTACAATTTAATTGAAATTTATTGATTTTATAGAAAATTGTTAAGATAAATAAACTGAAACTAATCAAAATTTCCTTTAATTTATGTTTTGTATTTTTTGTGATAAAGCATTGATGATAAGTGGAGTATTTTGAAAACTGTCTAAAATATCATATATTATATAATAAAAAACCCAACTTTATTGGCTCACAAAATTGCCGTAAATAATTCTGTTAAACAAATATTTCTATTGCATTAATGAAAAAAGTTTCTTCAAACTCATTCATTGAACTTAAATAATTGTTGAATGAAAGTTTAATCCACTATGTACTGAAAATATTAAACTACTAATAAATTATTAAAAATGTTTAACAGGATGTTTTAATTTCATTTTTATCATACTGTTGTATTTGAAAGTGAATTGCAAATAAGTCACTGAATTTGTGGAGGAGCATTATTAGTTTGAGGTCACCATACTTGACCTCAGAAACATGGCTGAATGTCATATGTACAGACATTTTATTTACATAAATGCTATGGAAATACAGCTATTAATATAGCTATGAATACAGCTGTTAACACCTAGATTTGCCTGTTTTGTGTTATATTAATAGTTGAGTAAACTTTTTCTTTATTCTTTTATTTGATCCTGATGATCGGTTAGACCACTTGCAAGTCTGAATATTTTTACAGTAGTTACATTGAGGTGCTCTAATCAAAAAACTGTTTTTTTATTCAGGATTCTTAAACACAATTTATATATCCAAAATCATTCTTATTTACTTAATACAATGAATTTGAAAGGCATGGAAGGTGTTGAAAACCACTATTTTAAAGAGGTAGTATCACTGCCTCTCTGTCATACTTGCCAGAGAGAGCGCTAGCAATACCTTAATATTTATATTTATTTTTTATTAATACACTTTTTTTTCTTTTTTTTAAATTAAAGGAGCTAGGGATATTAGATTACTTGGGGGAGCAGTTTGGCCTAAACTAGTAGAATTTATTTATTTTTCCTTTAAAAGGATTCAGATTGTATGAGAGTGGTCTGATCAACTTGAAAGAGCTCCCTGAAAAAGATTCCTTCATTTTTTAAGAGCGTTAAAATAATGAGTACTCAATACTATTAGCACACTTTAAAATGTTATTTTTTGTACTTTTTATATCTATTTAGAATCTTCACATATTTTTTACTATTACTTCAATTGCTTTTTATTTTTAAATATTATTATTGACTTCTCTTAATTGTTTCTTGGTTTCTCTTGATCCATGTAGGCAAATTTTTATCTGTGGAATAGTACACCAACCTATTCCACATCAAATTTATATATTATTATCTAACAATCTGAAGAAATTTTTGATACTGTCAAACCCCAATATAAAAATCATATTTCTATGAACTGAAAGAGCAATAATTACATATTGCTAATCCAGGATAAGCAACTCAAGATAGTTTTTTCATTTCTACAAATTCAATATTTTTTTCTTAATTACTCCTATTCATGATAAAAGATCAATAAAATCAGATAATTAAAATTATACTGTATAAGTTATAATCCAGTTACTTCCAATCATTACTAAAGTTTCCTCAGCAAAATTCCATTTAACAGAACTTCACATAACAGAATGAAAGTAAATCATATACTGACATTGTGTCCTTACACAGTGTTATGAAAATGAACTATTCATTTTTATTTTTGCATTTTATCATTTTTATAGAACCTCAAATTAAAATCTAAGACTTCACAGTTGATTTCCTATAATGCACTACTATCAACTGTATTTATGTTAATATTAAGGCAATAATTTTTATAATTGACATAATTTAAAAAAATGTTTTGCTCAAGTATTTATCAGGAACTAAAACCTACTTTAGTTCATTTTGATCTGCATTATAATGATCCAGTTTGTATCGAAATGTGTCTTCAATAATTAAACTTCATTTGAAAAAAATCTGTTTAAAAAATGAATGTTCAATATAGCTTGCTGTGAAAGTGTACTTAAAATTTAACACAGTAACAACATAAAATACTTCTTACTTGTCATCCCAAAGAAATTCAATCATTTCAACAATATTAGGATGCCTTAGCATTTTCAGAATTCTTATTTCAGTTATAATATTCTCAATTGCCTCTGGTTGTGACAACTTTGATTTCTCACTGCATTTAATGGCAACATCTTTTTTGTCTTTCTGTAAAATTAATGAAAATATAAATAAAATTCTTATAATAAAAACTTTGTAGGATTTTTGTTGTCAATCAATAAGATTACAAGATTCATGAAAAAAATTTGTATAATCCAGTTATTTTTCAATCACTACCAAAGTTTTCTCAAAATAGTTCCCTTTAACAGAAATTCACATCAGGGTGAAAGCAAAACATATACTGATATCGAGTCCTTACATAGTAATATGAAAATGAGCTTCTCATTTTTATAAATTAAATATAGAAGGCAGAAGAGTTGCTCTAAATTTATGTTAAAACAGCTAACATTCATATAATCTGTCACTGGAAGAACCTATTCTTCTCATTGTCTGAAAACATTGTAATCGTAAAGTGCCATGTATAAGTTTCATATGATCTCATATGCTTATGAATGCTACACTTATGGTAAATAAAATACAAAAAGTAGGGGTTTGTTTAACCAAAACCAATCAATACTTTAAGAAAAATCTGATTTGTTTTCAATAACACTAGAATATTTTTGATGTGTTAATTTTAAAACAGTAAGGTAGCATAAAATACTACTTCATGTATCAATGATCTAATTTGCATGATCCTTTATTTTTCTTTAGCCCACCAAAATCTAAACAACAATGCAATTCAGAAGAACAATTTTAAAGTTAGATCTTTACAACTATAGTCTGCAGTTGAATTTATCCACTCAGTAAAATTCATTTCCCAATAAGTGAAAGTAATGACAATCTCCTGTTTTGATGAATTATTAAATAGTTTACAAACTGGCCAATGTCTTTACCTTACACAATATTTTAGAAATTTAAATGTTACTTTATTTTATCACTCCATCTGACTGTTAGTTTATTAACATTAGTATGCAATATGATATATTACTATCTTTTTTGGGGATCTTATTTATTAGTATTTTTATGTGCCAATTATATCATATTGAGTTATGAAGCAGAACTCAATAAAGTGTAAAATAAGTGATCAAAGATAAGATCAATCAGAATCTTTTGATGGGTGGGTCTTTACAAATCTTGATTTTTAATAAGCAATAATGATATTTAATATAAAAAAACTGTATTTAATCATTTTGCATCTAATAAATTGTGAAAGCAGTCAAACTTTATTTTTTGGGGGAATTTAAAATAAGTACAACTGAACAGTTTGAAATTTATCTTAATACTGAGAAGCTTAAAAAAACTGTCCTACTTTCATTATCTCTTGAAGGGTCATCATTTCATGTTTGAATCAATCTATACAAATAAATTTTTTCTACTGTTATTTCATATTGCCTACAATCTCTAGTACAAATATTTCTAGTTTATTTTTTATTTGTTTAAAAATTATATGTTTTGCCTTCGCAGATAATTCTGAATTTCAATTTATATAGGTTCAAAATGTTCAGATATATCCAATTCAATAACTAATTTTAAATAACATGATCAAAACTTCAGTTACACACAATTACATGGGATTTATGTGGGATATCCACATTTTAGAATGAACTGATAAAGTAAGACAAATAATAATTTCTTCTTTTTTACATAATAATCTTTGCTTCATATTGTTTTGTTAGTATGGTCATCAACAGTTGTCTATAGCTCAACCAGAAACTCTCATAGGACTTGGTCAATATAACCTATACTTTTATAAATTGTATACAAAGTGAGAATCAGATAGCTGTATTTCCTGATGTCCTAAAAAATTCCCTAGATTTGGTACATTTTTACAAACTCTAACAATGCAACAAAAAGGTTTTAATTTATGACCCCTATCACAAGTGGACTAGGGATGTAACAGATTTTTTTTTTTTTTTTTTTTGTCTTCAGTCACCCGACCGGCCTCATGCAGCTCTCCAAGATTCCCTATCTAGTGCTAGTCGTTTCATTTCAGTATACCCTCTACATCCTACATCCCTAACAATTTGTTTTACATATTCCAAACGTGGCCTGCCTACACAATTTTTCCCTTCTACCTGTCCTTCCAAAATTAAAGCGACTATTCCAGGATGCCTTAGTATGTGGCCTATAAGTCTGTCTCTTCTTTTAACTATATTTTTCCAAATGCTTCTTTCTTCATCTATTTGCCGCAATACCTCCTCATTTGTCACTTTATCCACCCATCTGATTTTTAACATTCTCCTATAGCACCACATTTCAAAAGCTTCTAACCTTTTCTTCTCAGATACTCCGATTCTCCAAGTTTCACTTCCACATAAAGCCACACTCCAAACATACACTTTCAAAAATCTTTTCCTGACATTTAAATTAATTTTTGATGTAAACAACTTATATTTCAGAATGAAGGCTCGTTTAGCTTGTGCTATTCAGCATTTTATATCGCTCCTGGTTCATCCATCTTTAGTAATTCTACTTCCCAAATAACAAAATTCATCTACCTCAATAATCTTTTCTCCTCCTATTTTCACATTCAGTGGCCCATCTTTGTTATTTCTACTACATTTCATTACTTTTGTTTTGTTCTTGTTTATTTTCATGCGATAGTTCTTGCGTAGGACTTCATCTATGCCGTTCATTGTTTCTTCTAAATCCTTTTTACTCTTGGCTAGAATTACTATATCATCAGCAAATCGTAGCATCTTTATCTTTTCATCTTGTACTGTTATTCCGAATCTAAGTTGTTCTTTAACATCATTAACTGCTAGTTCCATGTAAAGATTAAGGAGATAGGGAACATCCTTGTCAAACTCCCTTTCTTATTACGGCTTCTTTCTTATGTTCTTCAATTGTTACTGTTGCTGTTTGATTCCTGTACATGTTAGCAATTGTTCTATCTCTGTATTTGAACCCTAATTTTTTTAACATGCTGAACATTTTATTCCAGTCTACGTTATCGAATGCCTTTTCTAGGTCTATAAACGCCAAGTAGGTTGGTTTGTTTTTCTTTAATCTTCCTTCTACTATTAATCTGAGGCCTAAAATTGCTTCCCTTGTCCCTATACTTTTCCTGAAACCAAATTGGTCTTCTCCTAACACTTCCTCCACTCTCCTCTCAATTCTTCTGTATAGAATTCTAGTTAAGATTTTTGATGCATGACTAGTTAAACTAATTGTTCTGTATTCTTCACATTTATCTGCCCCTGCTTTCTTTGGTATCATTACTATAACACTTTTTTGGAAGTCTGACGGAAATTCCCCTTTTTCATAAATATTACACACCAGTTTGTATAATCTATCAATCGCTTCCTCACCTGCACTGCGCAGTAATTCTACAGGTATTCCGTCTATTCCAGGAGCCTTTCGGCCATTCAAATCTTTTAATGCTCTATTAAATTCAGATCTCAGTATTGTTTCTCCCATTTCATCCTCCTCAACTTCCTCTATAAAACCATTTTCTAATTCATTTCCTCCGTATAACTCTTCAATATATTCCACCCATCTATCGACTTTACCTTTCGTATTATATATAGGTGTACCATCTTTGTTTAACACATTATTAGATTTTAATTTATGTACCCCAAAATTTACCTTAACTTTCCTGTATGCTCCGTCTATTTTACCAATGTTCATTTCTCTTTCCACTTCTGAACACTTTTCTTTAATCCACTCTTCTTTCGCCAGTTTGCACTTCCTGTTTATAGCATTTCTTAACTGCCGATAGTTCCTTTTACTTTCTTCATCACTAGCATGCTTATATTTTCTACGTTCATCCATCAGCTGCAATATATCGTCTGAAACCCAAGGTTTTCTACCAGTTCTCTTTATTCCGCCTAAGTTTGCTTCTGCTCATTTAAGAATTTCCTTTTTAACATTCTCCCATTCTTCTTCTACATTTTCTACCTTATCTTTTTTACTCAGACCTCTTGCGATGTCCTCCTCAAAAATCTTCTTTACCTCCTCTTCCTCAAGCTTCTCTAAATTCCACCGATTCATCTGACACCTTTTCTTCAGGTTTTTAAACCCCAATCTACATTTCATTATCACCAAATTATGGTCGCTATCAATGTCTGCTCCAGGGTAAGTTTTGCAGTCCACGAATTGATTTCTAAATCTTTGCTTAACCATGATATAATCTATCTGATACCTTGCAGTATCGCCTGGCTTTTTCCAAGTGTATATTCTTCTATTATGATTTTTAAATTGGGTGTTAGCAATTACTAAATTATACTTCGTGCAAAACTCTATAAGTCGGTCCCCTCTTTCATTCCTTTTGCCCAGCCCGTATTCACCCACTATATTTCCTTCCTTGCCTTTTCCAATGCTTGCATTCCAATCTCCAACTATTATTAAATTTTCATCTCCTTTTACGTGTTTAATTGCTTCATCAATCTCTTCGTATACACATTCTACCTCATCATCATCATGGGCGCTTGTAGGCATATAGACGTTAACAATCTTTGTCGGTTTAGGTTTTGATTTTATCCTTATTACAATGACTCTATCGCTATGCGTCTTGAAATACTCCACTCTCCTCCCTATCTTCTTGTTCATCACGAAACCTACTCCTGCCTGCCCATTATTTGACGCTGAGTTAATTACTCTAAAGTCACCCGACCAAAAGTCGCCTTCCTCTTCCCACCGAACCTCACTAATTCCTACTATATCCACGTTTACCCTATCCATTTCCCTTTTTAAATTCTCTAGCCTACCAACCTTTTTTAAGCTTCTAACATTCCACCACGCAGCCGACACGTAGAATGTTATTTTTTACTTTTCTGGTGACCCCTTCCTTAGTAGTCCCCACCCGGAGATCCGAACGGGGGACTATTTTACCTCCGGAATATTTTACCAAGGAAGGCGCCTCCATTATTGCTTTTGAAAATGCAGAGAGCCACATTTTCTTGGAAAAAAGAAACGGCTGTAGTTTCCATTGCTTTCAACTGCGCAGTACTCAGAGGACTGAGTGATGTTGATATGGCCGTTTAAGTCATTGTGACTCACGCCCCTAACAACTACTGAAAGAGCTGCTGCCCTCTTTCAGGAATCATTCCTTAGTCTGGCTCTCAACAGATACCTCTCGGATATGGTTGCACCTTTGGTCCAGCTATTCTGTATCCCTGAGCACTCAAGCCCCCTCACCAACGGCAAGGTCTCATGATTCATAGAGAAGGATGTAACAGATATAAAACAGTAACCTATCGAGTTGGTCTAGTGGTGAACGCGTCTTCGCAAATCAGCTGATTTTGAAGTCAAGAGTTCCAACGTTCAAATCCTAGTAAAGGCAGTTACTTTTATACAGATTTGAATACTAGATCGTGGATACGATGTGCTTTGGTGGTTGGGATTCAGTTAACCACACATCTCAGAAATGGTCGACCTGAGACTGTGCAAGACTACACTTCTCTTACACTCATACATATCATCCTCATTCATCTTCTGAAGTAATACCTGACAGTGATTCCCAGAGGCAAAACAGGGGAAAAAAGATATGAAACAGTACTGATAGGCAATTGGCAAAAAACTGCATTATAAGATATGGATATTAAAGTTTTTATGTGTTGCTATGAACATTTTTTAACTATTAAAATTTCTGTACTTAAAGCAGATTTCTTTACAGTCCTGGGGAATACTGTAATCAAAGTAATTACTTGAGCAAAATTTAAGTTTTGTTTCTAAAGCCAGATAGTTTTAAGATTTGGGATATATATAAAATGTTTGGCAACAGATATAGTGCAGAGTTTAGTTATTGGTTTTTGCTTTATTGTGTATAGAAGATGGGTTTGTGATAAATATATTTTACTTACAAATATTAATTGACAAAATGGGAAATATTAATGTTGTTTAACAGCATTTGCTGCAATCTTATATATGACTGCACCAGTTGTCTTTTCCAAGGGTAATTGTGGTTTTACAGCCTGTAAAACCACATTAGAGAATACAAAACTTGCATTGCGGTAAACATGACCTGTTGTAAAATGAAAATATACAAGTACGCTATTTATAATTCTGGTAGACTTTGTTTCGTATGCTACAGTATATTCAGCTTAATCACTAAGTAATCGGAAAATGCTTCTTTCTTGGGTTCCCATTATAACCTGGGCATTAAATCTTTATAATTCTTCAAATGATCGTATTACTTATTTTTTATAAAGACAAAAATGGTATTTCATAGTGTGGCAAAACAGCCGTAAATGTACATGCCTGTACATAATTTGACTTTAAATTAACTGCTAACGAATGAAGTATTGATATTTACCTCTTTACATGCTTTATATACTACAGCAAATGATCCTTGTCCAATAGTTTCAAGAATTATGTAATCACCAATACTTGAATTACGTTTGTCAGTTCGACTGGATGAGGATACGCCAGCATCAGTGTTATTATTCATGTTAAAGAAGACATTTAAAGAAAGGGTTTATTTAAGTACTAAAAATAACGGTAAAATAATCCAAATAACAAAAACCACAAATTAAGATTACTTTAAACTAAAATAATCATCACTAATTTAACACGCTTCTCACGTAACACGACATACGTTCACTAGCAGACGAAAACAAGTAAATTTCATTTTTTGCATATTGTAGTTCTTCTTTTTGACTAATAGTAAAACCTTTGGTATTATTTAACCAGCAACAATATTAGTTTCTTTTAAGCAAAAGAATGTTAGAGCAAAACAAAACTATTTCTAAGTTCCATCTGATTTCGCACACATTCTACCCGACATTATTACATTATGCGATGGGCAAAAATTTATGTTAGTTATTTTTGTCAATTGCCATTATAGATATCGCTAAATTTGATTAATGATTAATATGGAAACTCATTCAAATGTAATACATAAAAACTCGGTTAATTATTTTGTATAGCGAAATTGTTAGTGATAAGTAAAATTCGTTAAAATAAATAAATGAGATGTATATTTAGATCTTTTGCTACAAAAATGAACATACTTATTAACATTTTACAATACAGGTTACGTATGATCATTAATATATGATTTTTTATTTTTATATTAATTAAACATAATGTAATTGTTTTCATTGTTTATTAATAAAGCTATTTTTATGCAATATAAACAATTTTATATTTTCTATTCAGAAAAGGATTAGCAAAGCCTTTTTGATTATTACTCAATAACAGTGCAAATGTCTAAAGTGACGTCATGTGTTGAATTCAGGGAAGTGGGGGTATTGGGACAGGTGAATATTTTTTGTTTCGTGACCTTATATAAATCATCAGTTTATTAGTGTATTTCCTTTTAGGAAATTGAAATTTTTTGTGTTGAGTGTTTTGTTTGATTTAAATTTTTTAGCTATGGATTCAGAGGAGGAAACAATCTATGATGATGTCGATTCGGGTAATGAATCTAGTGGAGACGACGTTGATTTTCCAATGGAACCTGAATCGAATAATCCTAGGGATCGGCAGATCGAAGTTGACGAATATCCTTTTGAAGTATTATCAACGGAAGAAATTGTGCAGCATATGGTGGATTCGATAAAAGAGGTTAATATGGTGGTAGAGGTACGTAACTTGAGTCTGTTTGTTCATTAGATTAGCAGTGCTTGTTATTGCGTGGCCCAGTTGTCAAAACTGTGAGGTTAGAATCGTATCCAACCTTGACTCATAACAAAGGATTGAAATTTTCATTTTTTTTAAATACAACTGATCTTTATCATCACTATCTTTCTGTTGTGTGCTGGATGTATCATTGCAATAAATGCTTTGATTTTTACATTTATGCAAAAATTGTAAGTCTAATTGAGGTATTTTCTGTTACAGAATAAAAAAAAATCGTATAACAAAGAATACATTAATGTTACGGGTTATTTATTATGTAAGGGTATTGAAGAGTTTTAATGTATCTTTATAAAATAATTTTATAATTTTTAGTTTCCTGTGTTTTTCTTTAACTTAACCTATAATAGTAAAAATCATTTATTTTAGAATTGAATTATTCTCGGTCTCAAAAGTTCAAACTAATCAACTACGCATCAAGTAGATTTCATTTAGCTCAGTTCTTTAGCTGGTCCAATTTATATACATTTTCAAGAAATTATATTTGTTTATTTGATACATAGAATTTTTTTATTCATGTTAGCTGTGTGTAAGTTTTGTATTATTTGTTTGCTGGAGTATTTTGTTTAATACAAAATTTTAAGTTTTTTTATAATTTATCATAATCTATTTGTTGATCTGGGGTGATATTCAGTTTTCATTAATTACATTAAACCCATTATTAGTACATGACATCTTATTAAAACCATTTTTATACTGTGTTCAGTTACAAGATTGTGTGTTAACAGTGAATCTTAAAATTCATTTAAAGGAAAGTGTATTTTTATTAGAGCTTATTTTTTAAAGACTTATTCTTCATCTTGTAGCCAGATTTTTTATGGGGGTAAAATATTGAATGGAGGTAACTTAAAAGCCCTTGCTTGAATTATTATATCAAGAATAGTGTTTGATGCACATTGGTTTCATCAAAACCTATAAAACACGTGAGAAGTTATTAGGGGGCCTAATTAATCCTTAAATATTTTAATTTCTGTTTGGTAAGTATAGAATGTGCTATAAAATGTTACTCAATTAAAAGAAATTGTCATACAGGTGGTGTCATTCTGCCTTAAAATAGAAAGGATTGATTGAAAAAATTCTTAATAGAAGGCCTATTGAATTTTTTTTTAACTTTCATAAGTTATGCTAAGTAGTTTATTTGTAAAAAGTGATTTTGATGATGATTTTACATTGCATTGTATATCCAGTGTTAAAAAAATAAAAATTTAATGAAAAGATTGTTCTGATGAAAGTTAATTTCAGCTTTAATAAGTAGCCAATAAGTTTGAAAAAATATTTATTTGGATTATAATAAACTCCAAACTATCATGGTTAAAATAATGTAATCCTTAGTTCTCATACAATCACTCATATCATTCATTGTTCATACTGTTAAGAAGTGATGATTTAGTGGAATTCAAACAGGTAGTGTTTTAAATTTGAATTGTTACTTTATTAATTATAAGCTATTACATTAATAGTTAGTTTCTACTAACTGCTAATGTTCTGGAAAAAACACATTTTCAAGTGTACAGTACACTTTTTTTCATTTTTGCTAATTCTGAGCAATTATTTGACTTCAATTTTGTTTTTACTTTAATATACCATAGTAGGTATGAATATTATCAGAAAAACACAAGATTGAAATGTCAGAAAGCAGGTTGGGACAACGGGTGACCCATGCAAGGTCAGAGTTCATGGCATGATATCAATACTCTAGTCAGTTAGCTATAAGTTTTGTGAGTTATGAAGACCTGTTCAGATACTAATCTGTTCTGTTTTGAGAGGTTAGAGTTACTTTTGTGGAGAGGGGTTAAGGATAAATTAATCAAGCTATGACAATACTTAACACCAATTATAGGATACTTGGCCAAATTTAAGTTTAAACAAAAATATAGTCGCTTCATAGAGAGACCTAGGTACACCACATATTCTGTACTATTATCATCTTAAACAGCTGAACTTAACAATTATTAAGGATAGTTTATGGTTTATTTCTCTACACAAAACAATTTATTGCATTATAGTCAACTTTAAGAACTTAATGCGTAGAATAAACAAATATTACAAACTTAAAATTCTTAATGCAAAATTTTTGTTTTTGAATTTCCCTTTATTTGAGAATCATATTTTTCTAATTCACAGATCCTCATGAAGAAATAATGTTTACACTTTTATAGAATAAAAAAATCATGACTTATTCTTTAAATCTTGGAAGTATGCATCTAGAAAGTTTGTCAAGACCTTCTTGACAAGAAGGTCCTTCTTTACATTGCAAATAAGCTGTTATTAATAATACTCATTTTTTAAGTAGTTAAGAAACCTATGAGTATATTATTTTTAAAAAATTTATTAACTTAACCTAAATGGATTATAGAAATATTAACTGTTGAATGATAGCACACAGACCATGATAAAAACAGTAGTACCATCCAAAATAACATTGTGGAAAAGAAAACTTCATAATGAAAAAATTTCCTTGAAGCTTATTTCAAATTATTTAAAAGTTCTCATAATTTTACGAATCTATATCTTTGATGTAATATAGTGCAATATATATATATATATGTTGAATTGCTTAATTTCTATTTACATTTTTCAACCATGAAAAAAGAATGTGATATTCTATCATTGTGATGGCCTTATATTATTTATATTTGATTTTATAGTGAAGGGTGTGAACAATGGTGACTCCTTTCCCAGCTACATGCTTTAAAATGACAAAATGTAATAATTTAAAAAGGTAGGCAACTGTTAGGTCTCTGTATAGTTAATTAAAAAAAAAAAAAAAACATGTATTACTTTAGTTAATTAAATATTTTATTTTTCATGTCTGTTGTGAAAACTAACAAAATGATTAATTTTGATGATAAACTTACCCAAATGTAAACTTTTGTTCATTTTTATATGAACTTTTTGTTCATTATATATATATTTGTTGTTTATATATTGCTTATATATTTGTTTTATTTATCCATATATGTGATTAGTTTTAAATTTATTTATCTTATTATAATTCTGACTGTGACTTTAGTTGTAAGATTTTATTTTAATATTTTTAGTTTATAATATAGTTTTAGTTATCTTTTAACTTTTTTCCATTACTTTTTCTGGGTGATAACATGTAAGCATTTATCACCCTGAAAAAAAAATTATACCTGTACTTTTCCGTTGCATCAAAAATGTTTGTATACATTGACGTCTTCATTGGTGATTTCAGCTTAGGTTATTTCTGACAATTTTTATAAGTCTGGAAGACATATTGAGGATGTGCTCCAAAAGTGTACTAGATGTGAGATGTGTCTTTTCAAATAATTAGTTAGATGATATTGATTTTTATTAATTTTTGGTCAAATCCATTTTATGGGTACTGCTGCAAAATCATTGAAATTTGTGTATTTTCCTTTATTTTACATATTAATGCCATATATTTGATAAGGACAAATTTTAACTCTGTTATTTTGGATAAGATGAGCTGGTTTTGCTTGCTGTAGCAAATTAAAAAAAATATATATACCTGTCATCCAAAACATGGCTTGATAAATACCATGTAAAATTTCAATACATGTTATTTAGAATACAGAATTGGTGGTATTCTAGATAATCATACGAGAAAATGAAAAATAATTCAGAATTTGGTGATTGATAAAATGATTATATTTATCATTTATCAACTTAATGTATGATCATCAAAAACTGTTGAAATTCTTCAGAATTTTCCCAAAATAATTATCAAAATGCAA
Organism: Lycorma delicatula; assembly: GCF_047948215.1. Classification (NCBI taxonomy): domain Eukaryota; kingdom Metazoa; phylum Arthropoda; class Insecta; order Hemiptera; family Fulgoridae; genus Lycorma; species Lycorma delicatula. The sequence continues at coordinate 342,598,178 of NC_134455.1, forward strand.
ACAAGTGGTGTATTTTTAAATAAAATAAGTGCATTAACAAATTCTTTATTATTGAAGTGTTAATAAAAATTAAAACATGGATTCTTGAATATGGTTAAAAATTAGGGGTTTTTTTACTGATAGGATTTTCATTTTACCTTATTAATGTTAGATTTCCATTTATCTGATTAGTACATCCAGATATCCTTGTTTGAATAGCTATCTCTGCTGAACGTACTAATAAAAAAAAACTTATTTTATTTTTAGTTAACTATGAAATTAATTTTACATTAGAAACAAAATTTAAAGAATATATCAGCCTATAAGGATTTCTTAAATTCTGTATGCGTGTCAAAATATGTTTTAATTATTTAAACTGGTAGACCCTTTCCTCATATTTAATGCAGATATTCTGTTAAAAACTTAAAATAAGAGAATCTTTATTATGGTATGTTTTGAATATATGAAAAATTTTAATAAAAGTAGATTGTTGATTTCTAATGTTTAAATTCTTTAGGCACATATTTTATGGATGGAAAGAATTCATTTTTTTTATGTGATTGGATGAAAAGTTTTTACTTTTTTCTTAAGCTACACATTTTAAATAAAAATGTGCACTTGTAATTACTACACTGATGGAGCACCATTATATAAAGAATATAAATTGGTAATACTAGCTGTTATATACCTGTTCAACAGTTTATGGTATAAGTCCATAAGATATTCCAAATTAATCAAGACTGATAAAGATAAAAGGCTAGTGACAATTGAAGTAATGATAAACGTATGAATTAAAGTAATTTTAAAAATGCAAAATAAAATAAAACTACTAAAAATCTATTTTAGCATTATGTTCCAGTAATTAACTTTTTGTGTTGATTATTATTTTATTGTTAATGAAAGTTTTAACTGTTTAAATTGTATATAAAAGCTAGTATTACCAATTTATATTCTTTCATTAACAATAAAATAAAGGTGTTTACCATAAAAAAAAGTAACCATAAAGGTATTTTTGGTAGCATAAGGAATACCCATAACACATCTTTGGTACTAGTCAGTATCTGGATGCCACACTGTCATGTGTTGTAGTTTAATTTAGTACGTTTAGTATAAACATCATTTTTGTTAATATGTATGTATAATTTGTATATTTATTGTTAGACAAGGTTAGCAAGCAAAGCTACTACTGTTAGGTTATGTTTGGTTAGATTGTGTTGATATCCTAACAATTTAGGACCGAACTTAGTGCAGTATTAACATAACTTAACTGAACAACACCTGCTAATCTTGTTTAATTAACATAAAATAATTTTTTAAATTTATATTTTTGAAGGTTATATCAGTTTGTGATGGCAGTTTTTGACCAAAAAAAAGGTGAAAAATTGAACAATAGGTGGCATCCAGGTAAAACTGATTAGTACAGATTTATTTTTAAATGAAGTTTCTGTTGTAAGTTATTATTGCTCATATTTTTCTATTATTTTCCATTAGAAATAGGTATATTTAAGGTTTAAATTTTTATTCAAAATTTTGTTTTTTCATTATTTAGTAATTTTATTTAAAGCAGTTTTGGTACTTTTCAAGAAGATGGCTGCAGAAGAAAGATGATCTGTAGTTAGTTATTATTTGCTGTAATTAGTCAGTTAGTTGTTAACTGTTAGATGGCACCACTGAAAGGAGAAAATAGATTAAAATTATAATCTAACTTTATATTATAAATAAATATAATTTAACCAAACTTAACCTACGTTCACTAACCCTGACTAGCAAGCGTAGGTTAAGTTGTTTAGATTATATTTAAACTTTAGATTTATTTATTATATATATATATATATATATATATATATAATTAAATATAAACCTATTTATTACATAAAGTTAGATTATAATTTTTATTATTTATTTATTTTCTCCTTTCAGTGGCGCCATCTAACAACCAACTACAGATTGCCTGCGGGCATCTTCTTGAAAAGTACTGCAGTTTCTTTATTAATGGTCATGGATTACTCATGCAGTTTTCTTATTCTTGATTTTATCATATTGGTACATGTGCCATAATTTTTACAAGTAGCTTGTAAAAATTAATTAATTGTAAAATTTTTTTTCATTATTTAATAGATCTGGATTTTGAAAGTAATTCTTGAATTTATTTGTCTATAAGTATGGGTTCTTAGTATTAGAAGTTAAAATTAGCTTTCTTGTATGCGTTAAATTCACTTTGTTGCGGCTGTAACATCTAATTTGTTAGTAATTTTTTGAAGTTCCAGAAATAACTATTGCCAAACAACTTTATTTTTTCTAAACTTTTGTAGTTAGACAATTGTTTTTTTGGTGTTCTGCATTAAATGTGTTAAGGTAATATTGTTTTCATTGTATACATTGGCCTGAAACTGACCTTGCAGATCCAATCTATAAAAATTTTAACCTGAGGTTTATTAAATTAGTCATTCAGATAAAAAAAAAAGTGTACTCCATCTAATTGTATAGACATCTGATTTTTTTCTTACAATGCAGAAGTGGAAGTGAATGTGATATTATAATAACTATATAAGGAAGCTGTTACAGGAAAGCTAACAAAATCTTTCTGTTACATTACATACCACTAAATGTTTTTATGAAGCCCTGTTATAAATTTTACATCTTTTTTCCATGAAATTCTGTCTGTCATAGGTAAGCACCAAAATGCAAGTAAATGATTAAGGTTGTATTTTCTGAACACCTTTTAATCCCAAATATAATATAATTAATGGTGTTATAAGTACTTTTCAAAAATTCTTAATTTGGAAAGAATACATATAAAGGATATTATTTATTTATTCAAATTGCAAATTTGTACTACTTAAATGAATCTTTTAACGAGCTGAATTGTTAACTAGTAATGTGGTTTTATCAGTCTGTAACATTGACAAGTACACTACAATAAATTAATTTTTAAAAACTGTAAAAAAACAACTGTTGTTTCCAAAAATTAGTCTGTAATGACTAGTAGTAATAAAATTAGTTAACTTTATGTTCAAATTTTATTATCAAATTCATAAACAATCATTGTATATAAATAAAATAAACTAATTATTTAATAATTAACAATATTTTATTATTAATTAGAATTATCATAATGGCATGGTGTATAGGAAAGTATATTATATAATTTCAAAATCCAAAAAAATTACAATGAAATTGTAAACTGTATGGTTAACAATTTCTGTCTCACAGATATCATTTCTTTTGGTCAAAAAACAAAAATTTCTATTCTTTCACTACATTTATATTATCGGAATTTTTATTTATTTAGAATTTTGTTTAAAAAGAAAATAAATGTTAAATATGTGTAATAGACAATAGATATACAATAATAGATAATAAACAATGTTTAAGTGTTCCATGTAATAAGCAAAAAATAGAAAAACTTGTTACAAAACACTTACGACTAGTTTCATTTATTGAACAACAAATAATCATAAGAATTGTATTATTTCTGTAAATGTGATAGGTATTACATATAAATGAAATTGAACTGGTAAGAGTTTTGTAACAAATTTTTCTATTTTTTTTTTTCTGTACTATATGGAACGCTTAAACATTGTGTATTATCTATTATTTTTTATGTATTGTCCATTACATATATTTAACTTTTTTTTAACAAAATTCTAAATTTTGATAATAGAACTGTAAAGTCACATTTTTTGATATCAGTATCATTTTGTTAAAAACAGTTATTTATATTACAGAAACTTTTGTTTTTTGAGCGGAAGAAATGATATCTGTGAGACTCTTACCATACGGTTTATAATTTCATTGTAATTTTTTTGGATGTCACTGCCCTTTAGATTATTCTGTTATTTTTTTTTTTATGTATTACTGATTGTTATATTATGGATTTATTGCCTTTCTACAACAAATATATATATTTTTTGAATTTTTTGGTCAATTTATTTTCTTGAGTCATATCATTCACTTATACCATATTTTTCCTCATTTAATTAAATTAGTATAATGGACCGTCACAAATTGAAGATCCATGATGTAATATTGTACTTAATACTTTTGTAAGTGTTACACTTGATTTTTACCATATCTGTGGACACACTTTTTATATTATTATTATTATTAAATGAACCTTTTTTTATTTCCCCATCAGTTAGTTCAAGTAGTTCTAATTGTAGAATAAAAGTTTTCCCAATTGAATTTATTTCTGTTTTTTTTGTAGCAAATCTTTGTTACCACATTTGCAACACTTTCCTGCTGTTCATATTCTTTGTGTTTTATTAGCAGCTGTAATCTCTTGTAAACTAATACTTTTTTTTTAATGAAGTTATGAGAATTAAAACAAACTGTAATATATTTTCTTTTATATTTTATTATTTCATTTACATTATTTTTTATCCCCTACCTAGTACTATCAAGTACTGCTACCTAGCAGCGTAATTCTTATCACATTTGTAACACCTTTTTGTGTTTTATAAGCACCTGTAATTTCTTCTAAACTAATACTTTTTTTTTTGTTAATGAAGTGATTGTAATTAAAAAAATTCTTTCATCATCAGTACTTTCATTTACTAAAGAGCATTTACTATTAAGACAAGTTGTAGTATATATATATTTTTTAAATTTTATTATTTCATATACATTATCAAGTTTTTGTATGCTACCTAGTGGCACGATTTGTAAACCCACCAATTTGAGGAAAAATTACATATTTTGAGTCGTGCGGTTTATCAAATGGAAGAAAAAATAAGTTGTCGAACAAAATTCGAGGTATTTTTTGAAAGTATTCTTTCTTACAAATCTAATTGAACTGAAATATAATGTTTTCATGCTTATTTTTTTATTTTCTTCCCCATTTTCAAATTACTTTTAGGTCATGTTTTGAACTGCAAACATAGTTTGTTGACTTCACCTTGTCGTCCAGTTCTGCAGACTCTTACCAGCAAAGTTCTAACAAACTTTTTGATCTAGGCTGTCATAACCTGTCTAGATTAATATATGCCAGTTTTGAGTTGATGTGACCCTCATCTCTACGAGTGAAAGAAATCTTGAGATTAGTAAGGCTTTATTAATATAGAAAAAATAAATCAAAAAGAATGTAAGAAAATAATTATTATGAGCCATTGATTTGTTATCGCTTCATTTTACTTACCAAGCCTGGAAATTTCAAGCTAACAAGAGTGATAAGAAGGGAGATATGAAATACAACTTTTGTTTTGCAAATAGTCAAGCTATTTATTTTTAGCAGAATATGATTTGATTTCTTTATTAAAAACTGCAAAATTATTAATTATAATAAAAACCATTGTGCCAGTTGGAATGCATTTTTATTTTGTTTCAAAATTTATATTTTTATACAAATTTTAATTAGTACCTGCTTTTAAAGTAAATAATAATGTTGTTTATGAAGTTAATGTTCTATTTTGTAGATTCCTACAACGACTACACGTATTCTTCTTAATCACTTTAAATGGGATAAAGAGAAATTAATGGAAAGATTCTATGATGGTGATCAGGAACAGTTGTTTGCTGAAGCACATGTGGTGAACCCATTTAGAAAACCACCTGTTATAACTAGACCCAAGGTAATGTTTATTGTATAATAAATATTCTTTATGTTATTATTAAATATTTTGTTTGGCAGTGACAGTTTGTTGAACATAATATTTTTAGAATAACTTTTAAGTAGTTTGCACTTGTATGATTATCAAATAATGTATTTGTATATTTTTTTTATAAGTAGTTTGATTTAAAGTAGGCTCTAGATAGCACCCCATATGAGATCTGGTTTTATGGTCCCCCAAACTGATAATTATAGAAAACTTAGATGATCATAGGTCATTTTCTGCAGTCTGTTATCAATATATATTTCTGCCATTGGTGGACTGATTGACAGCAGATAAAGTTATAGTTTAATAAGGCCACTTTGCTCCTTATGTACTGTCTCCTGTTAACTTATTTACTGCGATAAAGTTTCAGTTATCCTCTTTATCTTATTATTCAGAATGTTTACATCTTTTCACATCGCATATAAGTACTCTTATCAAAGAGTACATTTACATTTTTTTTATTACATTATTATCCATAATAATTTTTTTTTAAAAACCCAAGAGTTAAAAATTTATTTTTACAAAAACAGACAAAATATGACTAAATTGATTAATTATGTAATGTAAAGCATGTAATGTTATTTTTGGAGCATATGTACTAGCTACATCCTTGTGAATTACCATTTAAAAATTTCAGATACTTTCAAACCTTTATTTACATGTCCAAGTTTGGTTTGTTTTCGTGTATAAAAATGTTATTATAAAAAGATTTTAGATGGGTTAAAAAAATTATCTTGTGTAATAATTAATAATAGCTTAACATGTAAATTATACTGATGTCATTGTCATTAATCTTGACCAGAATGGATAAACAGAACCTCAGAATCCTGTATTATCAATGTTTTATATATTTATATATATAAAAGCAAATTTAAAAATAACATTACATAAACACCTTCCCTGGACCTGACGGTTTTCGTTCAATATGCTCTACCTCATCCTAATTCGGTATTACATCTATTGTGCATTTATAATTGGTTTATTCTCCTCAAGGCTACCCTCCTTGCTGGTCAGAAGCCATTGTCATACCAGTACAAGCAAGCCCCTTAAGCTACCGCCCTATCTCCTTGACAAGTGTTTATGAAACATGATGGAGAGAATGGTGGACTGCAGGTTTACAAGGTACTTTGAGAGACATGGCCTTTTATCTTCAGAACGGTGTGGTTTCTGCTAAGGACAATCTTCTATTGATCATTTAGTGTCACTGGAAGCAGCTATTAAAAACACTTTCCTACTTCACCAGCCTCATCACTATCTTCTTTCATATCAAGAAGTCGTACGACACAGCCTGGAGATGTGGTATGCTAAACACCCTTAAAGAATGGGGAGTCAGAGGCAATATGCTTGCTTTTATTAGAGGTTTCTTAAATGGTTGAACTTTCCGTGTTCATGTTGGAGATTCTTTATTGGGTAGCATCACCTTGGAGAATGAGTCTCTCAAGGAAGTGTATTAAGTGTCACTTTGTTTGCTACAGCCATCAACAGTATTACCAAATGTGTGCAGCCACCTGCTTCAATTTCTTTGTTTGTTGATGATTTTACTATATATATTACATCCCATTGAACAGCCACAGCAGAGAGACTACTACAGAACACTAATATCGCCTTGAAGCTTGGTCCAAGGTTACCATTTCATCTTTTTGCCAGCTCCATCTTTTTACCTGTGTAGTCTTTTCTTGCCTGCAGGACCCTTTCATTCTGCAAATGTTTCTCAACAAAGAGCTAATTTCTATCTCCTGATATTAAGTTTTTAGGTTTATTTTTTGATAGCCATCTTACGTCGGTCAAAAACTAAATGTTCCAAACTTCTAGATATGCTGCAAGTCCTTAGAAACACCAATTGGGGAGCCGATCATCATGTTGCATTTTATTATTTCTTAGTTCATTCCCAATTTGGTTGTCATTATGGTTGTTTTGCCTATTCTATTCTTCAGCGCGTAATACCATGTTTTAAGTTGTTAGATATTGTATATCATTCTTCTCTCCGTCTTGCTACAGGTGCTTTTAAATCAAGCCCGTTCACCAGCATACTTGTTTAGTGCATCCATTATTTTGTTATAGATGAGACCAACTTCTAGCACCTTACTTTGCCCATCTTAAAGGGCAACTAAATCACTCGGCTTTTAACAGAGTCCTTGCGAATCCTAATTTACAAAGGTATGAACACCATCCACATTATACTGCACCTACGGGTGTTTATACCAGGCATTTACTACACCTTATTAATGTTGATATGTAATTTTTCAATGTATTCCTGTTCATATCCTCTGTGGAGAATCAACCTTATAAATTTTATGTTTGACTTTACAATATACAATAAAGAATCAACACCATCTATCATCTTTCAGCAAATGTTTCACCATATTCTCTCGCAAGAGAAACCCAGACACAATAGTATACACAGATTGATCAAAACAGAATGATACAGTTGGATGCACATTTGTTGTTAATAGTAGAAGCTACATGTTTGGGCTACCTAATATTATTGCTTAACTGTATGCTATCAATAAGGCTTTGAATATTGTTAATAAAAAATAGCACCATATCTCTTATCTTCTGTGGCTTGTGCAGTGCTGCCCAAGCTTTAGAAGATTTGTATTCTAAACATCCTCTCATTACTAAGTTCTATAATACAATTGCTGAGTTGAACAATCACCTGGATCCCTATTCATGAGGGTATTCCAGGTAATGAATGTGTAGATTCATTGCCTTGAATAATTGACTACATGCTGCTAAAGCCGCATACAATCAACATCCTTCACCACCCATGTTACTTCATGAGCAATTTTTTTATTAACTATGTAAACACACTTTTTGAGCAAAGTGGCAAGGTGACTGGACTGCTACAGTAGATAATAAACCTTGGTATATCAAAGATACTGTGTTGCCATAGAACTCTTCACATAGAAATATTCGTCAAGAGGAAGTGGTCCTTTGTCGATTGCAGTTGGGACATACGAGAGCCACTCAGGGGTTTCTGATGTCAGGAGAAAACACACCAGTATGCATACAATGCAACAGTCACTTGACTGTGTACCTTATTCTTGTGGATTGCATTTGTTACATGGCCTTACATCGTAAATTTGAATTCCCCAGAAACATTTGACAAATCCTAGGCAATAAGGATATTTTAGGTGGGGTTTAATTTCTCAGACGGATCACAATTTTAGACAGAATTTAATATTGTTTGCTGTGTTTTAATATTTTTAATTTCTATTTATAGTATTTGTTATATTTATAATTTCTTTTTATTGTTTAATATTTTTTATTACTATTTCTCAAATGTATCAGGATATTGACAGAATTTAATAGTTTTAATTTTTATTTATTATATTTTGTTATATTTATATTTTTTATGTAATATTTATTTGTACTTAATATTGTTTTTGCCATGTTTTTTTTTTTTATATAATTAGATTTTTACTACTATTGATGTTATATGAGAAGGGGCCCTTTACACTCCTCTTGGACTTGGTTAAATTATATTTAGGTTTAGTTAAATTTTATATTTTTTTGTTGGTTTTTATTTTAAATAAAAATATATTTTTTTTAAGTTTAGATCTGTGATAGTAGTTTTAAGTTGGTCGTAAGTGATAAACTGTGATACTAGTTGTAAGTTTTTGTTTATTCAGTTTTTCATATAGTGTTACTTGTTTGTTTTTATTTTTCTGTTTTATTTTTATTCCGAGTGATGATGATAATGTGAACATGTTGTTCACCCCTTGAAGAAAAAAAAACAGCAAATTTGTTGTTTCACAGTATGAACTTCTCAAAAGATCTGATTTTTTCTAAATCCAATCTTTTGAGAAGTTCATTCGAGTATCTTAATGGATAAGGGTAAGGTCTTAATTTAACAAGAGCTGATGCTGATGAAATCATTCAAACCAGCTGTTTCATATTTGTCTATAGAGTCAAAGGGCCTTTGGTTATAATACTCATAGGGATGCAAAATACAATATCCATAGGGATATGTACAATATATTTAGAATATCTGTTCAATATAGTTTCAGATGGTTTTTGTCGCTGATCTAGACTATGTAAACTTGGGATTTTACATAATCTATATAACACTGTCCATTGGGTTTAAATCCAGGGATCATGGAGCCCATTTCACTCATCCCCTACAGCCAATCAACTGGAGGAAATGTTCATCTAGCCAATCACGAACTTCTGTACCATAGTGCAGGGGTGTATCATCCACATGAACCATTCTGGTTTTCCAGAACCCACCAAATCTAAATCAGGCAGTAATTCATTTACTAACATTGCCAAGTAAGTTTCCCTGTTAACTGTTTTGTCAAAGAAGTAGGGGCCAATGATCTGGTCTTTCCACAAACCACACCAAGCCATGATGCGATAAACCATTGAGGGTTACTGTCTGACTAATACCGTAGGGTTATATTGGTTCACCTCACCATTTACCTAAAAGTTGGCTGCATCAGAGAACATAACTTTAGACAAAACTCTGGGTCCTCTCCAACTGGGTCAAAAACCAGTTGAAAATTTCCGTACGGCAATCAGGATTGTCTTCTGACATGTGGTGAAACACTTGTAATTTGTTCGGATGGTTCTTATCTTTTTGCAAGAGCCGCCGTACTGTTGACTGAGAAATGCTCACTTCCAAGCTTTCAGTGTATCCTCACCTAGACGAACCCAGACGCGGTGAACCTTTTGCATAAGTTTTATATAGTTGACTGTCTATTATTTTAGCTTTTATATTTTAAAGACTCCATCTGCGATATTTGTTTTGAGTTTTATTTAACTTTTGTTTTAACTTAGTTTTAAATTTTTTATTATATAATTTATATTAGTTTTAAACCTTATTTAGTGTTATTTTACCTTTTTATTGAAAACAAATTCCGGGCGATGATAACAGGCATTTTTTGCCCCCAAACAAAAAAAAAAAATTCCAAGTTGTTCGGCAAATTGATTTTTTCAGACTTGCAGATACCTTTGCCAAAACCCCTTCTTCTACCTCTTCTGAAGTGCTTGGACATCCAGATCATATAGCATCAGCAAAACTACCTGTAGCCTTGAACTTTGCTAGCAGTCTGCCAACTGTTGTGTGCGACACTGTCTCTCATTGAGAATGCTTCCCATTAAATTCATCTGAAGCTTGTCTATGAGTGATTCCTTCTCTTCCATAAAGAAGAATAATCTCTACCCGCTCTTCAGTGATCAACATCTTTCAGTCCAATTAGAAACCAGAGTAAAATTTGTATGGTGCAGGACTTTTGGGACACTTTGTAGTATGAAATGTATTGTTAAAATTAACTGGAATTTTCATTTAGTGAACAGTTTTTTCCTAAATATTATTCGTTTAAACTTAGTATATGTAACATAATTCTATAAGTTGTAGGCTTGGTGATCTTATTAAAAGTTGTTGCAGAATAAAGTGTTTGCCCCCCAGATATTGTTATTATAAACCGATTGCTTGTATAGGTGAACTTAGAGAAGAAAATAATTTGTTAATGTAATCATTTCCTGTATTACTTATTTCAGAATATATTTTAATTAATGTATCTAAATATTTTGAAGGAATGTTGTAAAAATGACAGCTTGATCTTTTTTTATAAGAAAAGATCAAGAGAGAGATGAAAAATTGTTTAGATTAGAGTAGTGCAATGGACTTTGATAAGATTAGTATATGGAGTTGAGGTTGAAACGTTGAAAGTAATTATTCTGTCACCCCATTTCTGTGTAAGACATTTGCTGAAAGAAGGGTGTATAATATCATATTTCATGTAATATTACAACAGTATGTTAATATCATGGTATTAGTTTATATAATATCGTAGCATATCTATTTACAAAATATTATGTAATCTGTGTAGATAACTTCTCCACACTTTTTATACTAAGTTTTTATCATACAGCTCTTATATCTGTGGTTTTTCCTCTTTCACATTTTTCTGGGAGCCTCATCTTTGTGGAGTATAGCAGACTGTTTTGATTTTCAATAAGTCTGGGATTTTATGCCATAGATAAACACTGGAAGTTAAATGGAATTAAATATTCTCATTTTTGTTTTCTTCAAAGAAATTCCTGTATGATTAGAACATTTACATCTTATATATAGGTATTATTACTGAAATCCCCTAGTACTTTTGAATAACTTCTTATCTACCCATTCCAGCTTGTCAGTCTTCTATAAATATTGTACCTTCTATAAATTTTCTATATAAAGTGTGCTTGACTATCTTAGGGATGATCATCATCACATCCAGCTTTATCCTTTCTCCATTTTCATTTTAACTACTTTGAAAGTTATGTCTCTGTACCACAACACCCTATCAAGAATAAGTTGCTTTCTTATGGTTCATTATTCTAAATTAAAGTTTTACAATTCTGAGAAATATTCTCTAGCAGATACTAAAACATATAATTATGAAATTTGGACATGTTTTGCAGAACATATTTTTTTATATTATCCGTTAATCTAAGAAACTATTCTGGCAGTATTTAATTTTTTCCATAGTTTTCTCAAAGTTTATTCCTTAGAATTATGTTACAAATTCCCCTACTCAGTTTTGCTTTATTTACATGTGGTAGTTGTCAACTTTAATCTAATTTTTCTGATAGTGTCTAAAGACATGCCGAAATTTAAATGTACTTCTAATTACTAAATAAATGATAACTTATCAGACTAGTTAAATATTTTCAAATGATTAACTACTTAATATTTAATCTAACTAAATAGTCATCAACCTGAAGATTTTATCATTGTATTGTGACAGATTATACATGTTTACTTTAGAAAAGCTTAAATTTTTTATTGCTGAACTAACAGTGAGTGGTTCTGTTTGATATTTTCTAATATATTGAAACCTGTTTTGCATATTTATAATAATTTATTTGGGTAGTCAGTCTTACAATGCAATTTAAAGGAATAATTTGGAAGATCTAAATAAGTTCTTTATTTCTTAATTATAAAGTTCATATTTGTACTAGCAAGATTTTTTAAATGTACTAATTTACATTTTCCAATTTTACTATTATTTTTAATCGACTGTTGGGATAATTATTATTTTCATTGGTTATTAACTTACATGTAGATCTAAAGAATTCAAAATAGCTTTTAGAACAATAATTTCTTGCAGCTCCAATCTGTATTTCTCTATTGGTAGCAGAAAAACATTTAATTAATGCTAGTTTCAGGAGGATAAATAATTTTTATTATTATTAATATTTATCTCTGTAGAGATACAGAAAGTGATTGGTAGAGCTAGCCACCAGTTACTTTCAGAGTTAGATGTATCACTGTTATTAATTTGATTATATTGACCTTCATCTGTATTAGACAAGAATGTTCATCATTAATCAGAAATCTAGTTCCACATGAGCAGTTGCTAAAATACCAGTTTATAATTTATTTACATATTTATTCATTTTCACATAAAGCATGTCACTTTCACAAAAAAAAAACATCAGGTTATTCATAAAACATGCAAATCTGTATCTCAAACGATATTAAAATGAACTGTGATAACGTAGCACAACAGAGAAAGTTAACATAGCCATAAAATACATTTTTGAGAACTTTGAAAGGTGTAAGAGGGGATCTTTTTTTTTAAAAAAAAAAAACCATAGATAAGTATTCTCAAAAATCATTATTGAGTAGAAATAACTGCAGGCATTAAGCATGCATATCAAGAATAAATCACACTGATAAATCAAGCTTTGCAGCTAAGCATCACAATTGTTAACATGCAGCAGTGATTTACTACAATTAATTATTAATATCTATATTAAACATAAAACAAAAATGTAACTTTCATTATTTGTTATATAATTATTTCATTGTTTTTAATAATATTATCTATAAGTAAAATAGATGTAATTATATTTTTATTGTATAACTTATATAAGGGTATAATTTATGGAATCATTTTGAACAGCAGAAATGACAAAGATTTGATGTAAATGATTGATGTAAGTTATACTGTTTAATTTTGTCTTTTTGAAATGTATTTAATTGCACAAAATTATATTTCTTTTATGTATAATATGATAAAATTTATTTTCTTTTACAGTCTCATAGAAAGCAATCCTCAACTGGGACAGAAGAATGTGAAATATGTTTTAATATATATCATTCTTCAGTGAGTAATTATTTAAATACAAATATTAAATTATAAAACAATTTAGTAGGTTTAAGTTAGTCATACTTCCCCACAACAGGATGAAGTCGTTTATAATTTTACAGAAGTTTTACCAGATATGGAATTCTGATCTAGTAGAATATAACTATATTTTCACTGTCGGTAACATCACAAACAGCTTTTCAAGAATCTTCTTATTGCACCAGGATAGTGCAGATTGCAGTGCAGCAGATCTATAGATAAATAATAATTTAGATAATCTATAATAATATAGATTAAATAATCATTCTTGAAGTATCTGTGTGATTGGTTTTATTATGTGTTGATTTCTTATTGCTGTCTACTTAGATTTGGAAAAGCATGCAGTACAGCTCAGCAAAGAAGAATATTGAACTCATTGAAAATTTGGATTGTAGATGATAATGTGTTTGGTTTCAGAGCAAAATTATTAAAGAATTTTCATATTCAGTTAAAATAGAGGTTTTCAGATCATTTATGTTGGTCACTGGTGTTCTATATGATTACATGCTAACCTTATTATAATGGTTTTTTTGCCCTATCTGTAAATAAATAATACTAAAAAAGTATAAGAAAAAAGATAGCATCATAATAGTTTTGTGTCAGTCATGCATATAGATCATTTACAATCTATCATCACTCAATGATGACCGCTAAGTATTTACTTAAATTTTATGTATCTGTGTGTGTGTGTGTGTAGAGAGAGAGATAGAGAGAGAATGAATGAGGGAGAGGATGTGGCAGAATAGAGTTTTACTTTTCACAGATTACCATCAGTGATAGCCATTCGTGGAAGTTTTGCATCGCACTCTAGCATATGTTGAGGAGCAGCGGTGGTAACTACTCTTATCACTCTTTAAGTTGCTCAGTGGTTTCAGTTCGATGTTTGTAGACCTCACTTTTCAGATTGGCCCACAAAAAAAAAATTGGCAAGGGTTTAGATCAGGAGAGCAAGGTGCTCACTGTAACAAAATCAGACATCTTGAAAATATTTCTTGCAAAATGGCATGAAAGCAACAGTGTGAGCTGTGGTCGAAGTCCTCTGATTCATCTAATCAAATTCTGTCAATTGGAGCTGGAGAAAGTTTTTTCAACAAGTCACAGTAACAAGTGATACCATCCGCTTCAATGTAAACTCAAAATGGATAAAGCACACTATACAGTCACTTCCAGTTGTAAAGAGGTCTGCTAAAGCTGTTGGCGATTTTCTAATGCCCAGTACTTAAAATGTTGCATCTTTATTTTTTTTGTTGATAGTCATATCATTCACTTCATACGATATTTTTCCTCATTTAATAAAAGTAGTATAATGGACCTTCACAAATTGAAGATCCATGTTGTAATATTGTACTTATAACTTTTGTAAGTGTAACACTTGATTTTTACCATATCTGTGGACACACTTTTTATATTATTATTATTATTAAATGAACTTTTTTTATTTCTCCATCAGTTAGTTCAAGTAGTTCTAAGTGTAGACTAAAAATTTTCCCAATCGAAATTCTCTGTTTTTTATAACAAATCTTTGTTACCACATTTTCAACACTTGCCTGCTGTTCGTATTTTTTGTGTTTTATTAGCAGCTGTAATCTCTTGTAAAATAATATTTTTTTTTAATGAAGTTATGAGAATTAAAACAAACTGTAATATATTTTCTTTTAAATTTTATTATTTCAAGTACATTATAAAATTTTTCTTTGAAAAATTGAAATGAGCTTCATTGCTGCTCCACACAGTGCTTGGAAAGCACACCTGAAAGGATTCCCTGACTCAAAGAAAATTTGTCTTGTTAATTCAGAGTGCAGAAGCATGTTTTCAAGCAAAAAACAAAATACTCTTAACAGCTGCAACATTTTCAGGTGTTCTGATGAACCTAGGATGGCCAGTTGGTGGTCTCAGTAATGTAGAACTAGTTGCTCTTACATTTGTGATCCACTTCATTATCATTTTACAATCTGGAACAGCTGTGCTTGCCGTTAAACAGAAGTATGTATGAAAGGTTCTTTGCATCCTGTTAACAGGCTCTGCATTTTTAAAGACTATAACAAACTTCATTCTCCAAACAAGCAACAAAGACCCGCCCTCCACCTACATTCCATTCCCACCCATCACTCCATTTTGCCACACCGTGTGTGTGTGCGTGCGCACGTACATGTGTGTGTTTAAAGCAAAAACAAAATTCAACATAATCCACCACATTACAAATTTTTTATCTTATTATTTTTCTTTTTTCATTTATACACCAGTAGCTCTTTTTGAGGTATTCTTCATTTTAAATAATCATGAAAAGAATAAGTTTTTTTCAATGTTATAAGATATTCATAATGTATAACAGTGTCAAAGATTACCAAAATGTCATCAACATATCGAACTTATAATAGAATTTTGTGTATGTGACCCTATTTAGAATTTGTGTGACCCTATTTTGTGTATACTACCAAAAACTAATTTGTTTTCGAATTCTTGCAATTAAATTTCACACAACGGCACATAATGGAAACCACATTGGTAATAATATTGAAAAAATGTAATTCTTATCATGATAATTTAAAATTTATGTTTGAAACAGACAAATGCAGAACAAGTTTCTTAGATCTCAACATTGAAATCAGTAAAAAGAATAAAGTTATAGCATCAGTATATAGAAGACCTACAGCAAGTAAAATAACAACAAAGGATTGAATCATCCTTGGGCACACAAAGTTATATATTATATATATTAATATATATTAATATATATATTAATATATTAATATATATATTATATATTATATTCACAAAAATGTTAGAGTGATACATTACACACAGGACAACAGGGAAAAACTAGCTACAGAAATAAAAATACTTTTTATAATAAGTATTGCAATAAAAAATGGATATAACGGCTCATTAATTGATAATATTTATAAAAAACAAAAATTAAAATCTAGTAACATTACAACATTGAAACCTATAAATAATACACACAACATTGACAATACGTATATAAAATTCTCTTACACTAATAATATTATTAAAAATTTAATTAATGTTTATAATGATAAAAAAAAATAAACCAGCATATAAGCCAAACAGTCATATAATAAGACATTTAAAAAATTATACTTATGGTATTAATAGTTTGTGGCATCTATAAAATAGTAAGCAATGACTGATAAAATTTATATTGGGAAAACTAATAGCTCATTTAGAGCAATATTTGAAGAACATTTCAGATATTATAAAAACAATAAAATAGGATTTTCTAATGCAGCTGACCATCTAATAATGAATAAACAATCATTACTGACTTAAAAACTAATTTTAATAAAAAACAATAAGGCATTTATTAATAATAAAAACAAAAATTGGACATTTTAGAAAAATACCATATGTACAAATACAAATGGAAATTCAGTTTGATCAATCTGCAGATAGAGTTTGATAATGATTCTCTTATCAAAGCTGCTATAAATGCAACCGCTTTTGTCATATCAGGTAGAATTTGTATTAATGCAATGCTTTATTTAGTGGATAGCCAAAAACATGTATAATAAGTTAAAAAATTTAATTTTCCAATTGTCTGACTGCATAAGTCAAGAGTTCTAAGGTTCGAGTCCTTGTAAAGGCATCTATAAATGCTTTTATATGGATTTGAATGCTAGACTGTGGATACTGGTGTTCCCCCTCCCCACCCACTGGCAATAAATTTGGCATGGCAGGTTGGCCCCCCCTGGTTGGATCTTTTTTTACTGCAAACCTCAAATCCCCAAAGGGGGGGTAACCAGGTCTCTGTCTTTACTTACCAGCCTCAAACCGCCAGGGAGGGGCGATCAGGCCTGACTGTTGTTCCCAGGCCCATCCCAGCAGCCAGGTCTCGGTCCTTTGTTTCCTATCTCCATTCCTAATTCTCGCCAAGAGACCCCCTTACCAATCATTGGAACCAACACATCTGAGCATGTTGGCCCTCATAGCCAGGGCTACCTGCCCAGCCCTGTAACTAATATCCCCATTGTCTTCCTTCATGCTTTGACTGAATCACTGATGCAGCAAATGCGCTAAATGCCCTTCAGTTAATTTCAGAGGCCAGTATATGTTCCACTAGATTCTGTGGTCGCAAACCTGTGTATCCTGTATGTCATTCATGAGACACCCCATTCCGGGCAAGTGAACACACTGTGTTCAGCTGTGTCCTCCCCACTGCTAAACATACAGTGGGGGAACCTCTTCTACCAATTCGATGTAAATATAGTTCAAATTTTCCGTGTCCTGTAAACATCTGGGTTATATAAAAATTTACTCCACCATTTTTCCTTCCACACCATGTCTCCAGATTAAATATTAACCTTCTGTACCATATAGACCTGCCACCTGCAGACCACCTCTCCTTCCAGATATCCATGGCAGTCACCTCTGCCTGCTTTACTGACACCCTGATATCCGAGTATACATACTTTTACCTGCAGGTCCACGGGAAGGACAGCGGCCATCACACAGTCATATGTTACTGTTCTGTAAGCTGATATCACACCGATGAGAATCTGCCTGTGAACACTCTGTAAAATGTTTAGGTTCCTCTTAATTCTGAATGCTGACCCCCCAAGCTGGAGCGGCAAATAAACAGCACTTGGTGACTGTGGACATTATCACCTTTCTCTTTGACACCTGCGGAGCTCCACAAGTTGTCACAATCAAGATAAGTGCCTACAGAGTTCTCTTGAATTTTTCGCAACTCTCAACAATATGCTGTGTGAATCTGCAGGTGCGGTCTATAGTCACACTCAGATGTTTGATGTTCCTTTTATTTTGGAGCAATTGACCCCTCCCCCACTACTCAGAGATTTATCATGCCTATATAACGTCTGCCTGTGAATGTTATGTACTATCTCGTGTGAAGAGCCAACTCTTAGTCTCCAAGGCTGTATTTCCTTTTCCCTCGAGTTTGGCTTCTGTCCTGCCTCTAACAGGAACTGCTAAATCATTAGCATATGCCATGGTCTCTACTCCTTCCGGCAGGCGGAAACCAAATACACCATCGTACACTACTATCCAGAGCAGGAGGCCAAGCACTGACCCTGTGGCAGTACTCAGGAGACCTGAAAGCGCAGAGAGCCACCCTGTGTATCTGCAGTCACCCAGCGCTCCAACTAATACTCTCCTAACTGCTGCCACAAGTAGTCACTTAGCCCCTTGGCTCTAATCGCTAACATGATTGACTCTCACATCAGCGTTGATGCGAGAGTGATTGATTCTCACATGGGCGTATTCTCCCAAATATGTTTTTAACGTCAAGTGTCATTAGCATTGGCATTCCTCTGGTCCTCCAGGTCTCTTCTGGATCCCTTTATTGTTCTCCAGCCGAGCCAGAAGCCATACTGGCTGTTTTGAATGCCAGCGCCCACATCCACTTATTCAATTATACAAGACACCAGCATCCTCTTGACGGCTCTGCCCTTATTGTCAAACAAACACAGCAGTCTGTATTGTACATCTACTTCCTCCCTATGATGTTTTGGGAGGAGTAAAAGCGAGCCTTTTTCCAGCATACAGGGAAGCATCCATTGATTATCCAGCCCATAATTGGCCACATCTGTGTCTCCCACCCCAACCCTGTAGGAGGAAGCACCCACCTTGTGATGTTACCAATCACCACATCACCCCCTCCATTTCAAGCCCTGGGGGGCTTTACCAGAGAGCATCTTTAGACCATCTAACTGATTACATCTCACAGTCATCAGCCAGGCCTTGGTCAGGATGCCACCAATGTAAATGCCTCGGTAGACATTTGCATCAGTAAAATACATATAAAATTTCACCTTCACATAGGCCTCAAATGTACATCTTTACCAAAAATGCAGAAGTGCAAACCCCACCCCTAGCCCTGATTTGATAGCACCGTTCGTGATTGTGAATGCCTCAGAAAACGAATGAGTTTGAAGTTAGGCCAGTGCTTCTCTCATACCATTCAAAATTATGTCTTGCGCAACATAGAAATTCAGACCTACACCAAAATAAGTTGACCAATTTAGGTCACCTAGCAAGGGGAACCGTGCACCCCCACCTGGTCCCATCATGATGTCTTGCATGGTATTACCAAGGTAAGATGAGAACTGTCTCCGGTCACACGGGTTACCATACCCCAGTGGCTTGGCCACCCCCACCAGTGGGATCCCCAAATCGAATCTCAATACCAATATAACCGTGGCACGATGCCAATGCGCCTACCTCCAACCAATCCAATGCTTAAGCCGGTACAGCAATTTGACTCCCATTCAGGATGAATGACTCAGATTCCATAAACAGCATCAGTGACCTTTTTTGCTACATACTGTATTTGTGTCTTGAACCGAAAGTTCTCATCAAAGATAATACCAGGTATTTTTGAGCCTTAATGTACCAAATGGGGAGACCAACCATCTGAACCAGGATTTGTCGAGAAGCAGCCAATCGGCCCTTAAGCAATATCATTGTGGTTTTCTCTGGGCCGAAAATCATCTTATGTTGGAGACTTCGCAGTCTGAGAGTCTCACAAGCACGAGCGGCTCAGAACTCTACCTTGTTATGCGAATCCCTTTCAATCGGTAGCAGCGCGTCATCAGTGTAAGCGATGACATGGCAACCTCAAACGCAACATAGAATTGAATTCTATAATACAAAGAAGGGGACTTAGAACACTGCCCTGAGGGCATTCTTTAGTCTTGCGAATCTCCGAGCCACCATCATCCAGGAAACGGTTCGATGGCTGAAATAACTTGAGAGCACTTCTAATTCATTTCATGTACACTTAACGCTAATGCATCTGAAACAGGGCAGAGGGCCACCATAAGTTGTTAAATGCCTTGGACATGTCCAGAAAAATCCCTAATACATATTTACATGGTCTAAAGGTAGCTATATCCATCACCTTTAGTATGGCATCCTCAGTGTTTCCTGGTCGGAAACCATGTATTGGTCGTCCATTAGCAAATGATCAGTGGCCAATCTATAATAAATATGCAATTATTGAACCTTCTCAAAAACCTTGCCAATCACAGGCGAGAGTGTTAGTGGACGGTAAGAAGAACTAACAGTAGGATGTTTGTAGTCACCTTTGAACAACAACACCAAGTCTCCACGCTTCCAACACGCCGGAAAGTGGCCAGCGAGAGCAACCTATTATACATTCTAGTTAGAGGACCTAGGACTACTGGAAGCGCTCTGACAAGGAGCTCCACTATGATACAATCATATGCGGGGTCCTTGTGCCGTGCCATTCTACATTTCACCTGGTACACTAGGGGACAAGTTTGTCAAGCCCTTGAGGATGGCAGCTGGAATACCATCCAGCCCAGGACTCTTTTTGTCTTTTAATTTCATTATGGACATGATGACTTCTCCCTGGGAGAAGCGTTTACGCTCACAATTTATAACATTAGATACTGTAATCTCATCTCAGGGAACAGCCTCTATCTATGCATTTGCATCTTCCATAAGGATGGGAAGACATCTGCCGAATTCCTTAGTTGCTATTTGATACACATCTATTTGGTACTTAATTGGTTTGCTGCTATTTGGTACACTCATCCCCACGAATCTGCATCAAGGTCATCACATAGCTCTAACCATTTATTTCTCGAGGACTGCTTTATTCTGTAATTGAGCGAACGCCTACAGTCGACATAATTTCTTGCGGCTGTCTCGTATGCTTCCCCACCAGCTTGTAGCAGCTTTTGCATATGGTGCCTCAAACACTGCAGGTCATGTCGTGCTTCAGCAATTTCCTTCATCCACTAGTATACCCTCAATCAGTTTTTTTACCTTTTTGTATTAACACAATCTCCTGAACTATAATGTCTTGAAGGGCCTTGAGCGAGTATCAGCTGATCTTCCTGGCAACTTTGGAAACCTCCTTCTCTACTTGCCTTCGAGTAAGCTGTTGTGGTCTCTTGTCTCTATCCACTGAATTAAAAGAAAGCGGCATCACTCATTTCTAAGAAAACAGAGCTCTATGATCACTGGCCACTTCATCATTAAGGACTTTCCACTTCATCATTAAGGACTTTCCACATTTATCTACTGTAATTCCAATCTCCGTCAAGTATGATGAGGTCTAATACTCACATGTGGCCTCTCACCTCGTATGTCAGGGTACTATCATTTACACAATAAAGTGCAGCTGCTTGCATCAACTCTTGTTAAAACCTTGGCTCTTCTGTTGTATGGGCGGCCAGTAATAACCGCCCATTGGCTAATATATAATTGGGGCTAATATATGCCCCAATAAGAACAGCATTTGATAATTCTACTGCTACTATGCCGTCACATCTGTGATACAATTGGCAGGCCAACCTGTTACTGATGTTCTTTATGCAACATCCCCTGATGCATCCGAGTACCAGTTGCTTCTACCGGCTGTGTTTTTGTTTGGCTCAGTCGTGATTAAAATGTCAGCTCCTAGCCCTTTAGCTATCTCCCCACCATATCGTGGGAGAGTATACTTCCATTGGCATTAGACCGAAGTAACTTCAGCATTGCCAACCAAGCTGCACATCCTGCCTCCAGTGTGGTGATGTGGTTTGCCACAGTCTAAACACTGTGTAGGTACTCTACATTCACCTATTTTATGTTCTTTTCTGTCCACAATTAAAACATAGATCTAGTCTGTTAGATCCCTGACACTTCAGAGTTTCTGTGTTCAGAGCCCCAACACCAACACTGTTCAACGTCCTCACTAATATATGCTCAACAATGGACCAATCCTATTTTCACTCGTTCACCAATTTAAGGGCAGCTATGTGCATTGTTACCACAGTAGCATTTCGGCCGTCACCTAAAACCATTCTAAGAGATGTTGCCCAAAACTGATCAGTCCTGCCAATAACGTTGACTATTGCTTCTTCCACTTCTTTCTCGGTAGTGTTCACATCAATATCTGTGATGTGGACAACCGTGTGTCGATCACCATTTTTAGACCTCAGGTCAACTTTTAGGTCTGCTGCCTTATCATGTAATGTTGTTGTGAATTCCTCTGCTTTTTGTGCACCTTTCCTGCCCTTTCGCAAGCATAGGACCTCCCCAACTTCCTCTTTAGTAACTGCATTCTTCATAGTTTTTAACAAGTCAGTGTAAGACGTACCCTGTGCTTCATCCACCACCACACTACTGTCTTCGACACACGGAACAGCTGGTCAAACAGCCCTGCGTCCGATAAATCACTCACACTTTTCACACAAATTTTAAAAATGTGTGTGAAAAGTAATGATACAATTTTGATATGCATCATTTATTAAAAATAGTCATTTTAAAACTGCTTAAAATAAATTTAAAGGGTATAAGATTAATAAATATGAAAATTAATAATATGGATTGAATTTATATTTTTAGATTCAAACTTGTCTTGTCATAGGTTGAAAATGGTATTAAAAAATTACCTTGTTTTTTTCCCCTAAATAAATGGAAATTATAAATTAGATTAATAACATAGTTTCAGTATTTACTGAAAAAAATTGAATTTATAATTTTTTATGAGTAAGTTGCCAAACCTGTTTGTTGTTTTTCTTTTGACGTTAAATGAAGCATAATTATAAAAACTTATTATTTTGTATTTGTAAACGCCTCCATATTTACTTCGGTTGAAAATTCTAATTTCAGGAACTGTTTTTATTTTCCTCTTCTTTCATTTTAAAAATACTTTACTATTTTAATAGATTTTTGATATAATTTTCTAAAGGTTGACTTCAGCAGTAATTTTATTTTTTATTTATTAATTGTTTATATCCTTTTTAATATATTTATTTTACCTTAGGAAAAATTATTCCTGAAAATTGTAATTAACTGCATAACAGTTTATACATTTTATTTGCAATTTGCCAACTTAAGATTTTATTAACTCTTTACTCAAATTTTTTAAAATCTAATAAATGCTCAGAAAAATAATTGGTTTTTGATTTCTAAATTATAAATCTCTCTACATTCAACATTATTACAGCTAAAGTTTCTGTTGATACTGACACAAAGTTTTAACAAAACGCTTACAAAAATTATTTGAACAATCATTAGCAAACGTATCTTAATTCATCTGGATAAAATCTTTAAAATCAAAATTCTTAAAATAGATACTCAAATCAATTGATTAATAATACCTAAATTGTGTACTGTTTGCAGGTGATGACTGGGCTTGAGTGTGGACATAGGTTTTGCACCCAATGCTGGGGAGAGTATCTTACAACTAAAATTATGGAAGAGGGTGTTGGTCAAACAATAGCTTGTGCAGCACATGGTTGTGATATACTAGTAGATGATGGCTCAGTTATGCGACTTGTCAAGGATTCCAAAGTTAAATTGAAATATCAGCACCTTATTACCAATAGTTTTGTTGAAGTAAGTTTTTATTTATTTGTAAATTTTTCAAAGTATTTGAATAAATGCTGAATATTGACTGTATGAAAACCTCTTTTTTCAACAACAATAAATTATTTTTTATATAAATCATCCCCATACAACAGGCTCACAATAAAGGGTTAGATTAATGGATATATAGTGTATTGTACTGAAAAAGATTTAAAGGAGTATGGGTGAAGATAAAAATAAAATACTTGAGATTTTTGCAGGATTTCTCTAGATAAAGATTTCTCACTTTGAGATGGGGCAGCAGTTTGCTGAACATATTATTTTACTAAATTGCATACTTCAATACAGCAATTAAATCTAAACCACAACAATTAAAACAATCTGTTGTGATGATGAATAAAATTTGTATACAATTTTACATGTTTATAAACCTGTCATATTCACTTGTATGTTGATTTTTCAGGTATATTATAATGTTTCATTTCTTAGAAGCATGAAAACTACTAGGATAAAATTTTTATTTTGGGTTGAGTTATGACATTTGAAAGATGGTCTATTCCTGATGAATTAACTCTTTGAACATAATAGATCCCATTTATTTATTTATATATATATATATATATATATATATATATATATATATATACATACACACACACACACACATTTATTTGCTCGTGGTGCTTTTCTATCCAGCTCTGTAGCAAAGCATTGTAGTTAAAGAATGATAAACTTTCTCTCTGGTATCTGGTAATAATATCCTACTTATGTTGCACAAAACTTCTATCACAGCATTCTTTTTATGTAATCTTATTTAAAGAAGTTGGCATTGTGATTTTTTTTTACTAAGTGTGTCAGCCAAATATTCCCTACAAATGTTCAAGCTGTACACTCTGTCTTAAATTGCCTGATAGTTATTCTTAATTGTTTTTTCTCAGTGACTATTTCCACAGTTTTATTTTCCTTGGATTAATTTAGTTATAGAAAACATTACCAATTAACCAGATATTGTATAAAAATTTTATTTTCATTCTGCCTTGCAAAATCAGCATATTTCTTTTGCTAAGTTAGTTTAATTTGTACTTAACAACATTTACATCTTATTGTGAGTGGATGCTGCCAATAGTCGCTAAAATTAAAGTATATGTATTTTATTTACTTTGCATCCAGTCATTTTAAACTTTTATGAATTTCTTTCAATTCCCAGTAACTGTAATTGAGGTCTCAATTTCGCTAGATTCCTGTGTACATGATAAATTTACTATAAATGTATTATATTAGTTTATTTGTTGTTGATGATTGTATTCAATTGTGTAAAGAGCTAAAAATCCATTCAGATACATAAATACATTAAAGATAGTGTATTGCCAAAAAATTACCAGTATGAGATAATTGCCGTGAAAATATCCTTTGTTATTTGTTACTAAAGCTTGAATTTTTCATGTCGTCTGGGAATTGGCTAATATTCCTTAGGTAATTACCATGTCCATTACATTTTTGTGTTAGTTACCAGGTGAAATTTGTTATTCTAGTTGATGTATCCGAGACAGACAGTTTAAATTCTAAAAAGCTCTTAGATTAATGTATGAACTATAATTTATCTTTACCTCTATTTCTAGAGTTTTATACATTCCCATCTGTATACTTTAATTACATTATTAGTTATTTATTTTAATACATTGTTGTATTAGCCAGCTTGTAGTTTTTTCTCCATTCCCATGAAAACTATTACTATAGGATTTTACTGTGGTTTATAGATTCAATACTAATGAAAAAAAAAAACACTAATACAATAACTCCAGATTTTTCTGGAAACTTTCAAGTTGTATTTTAATGTTATAATGAGATGTGACTGGTTTTATTGAAATTTACCATTTTTTTATCTGTTTATTTATTTTTTGAACAGTGGAAATAAGATACTTTATATATCTATTTTCAGTGTAACAGGTTGTTGAGGTGGTGTCCACAACCAGATTGTAATAATGCTATCAAAGTACAGTATGTTGATACTCGTCCAGTAACATGTAAATGTTCAAACACATTTTGTTTTGCGTGTGGTGAGGCTTGGCATGACCCAGTTAAATGTCATCTTCTGCGGCATTGGATTAAAAAATGTGATGACGATTCAGAAACATCTAACTGGATTGCAGCTAATACAAAAGTAAGGATCTTATTAATTTTGGTGCAGTTTGATATAACAATTATTACAGTATCTCAGACTTTTAACATTCAGCACTAATTTACCATTATTATTCAGTAACTGTTTATTTATCTTTCTACTATAGTTACTTTGATCACAGATTTTGCCTTTCCTATACTAAATCCTTTTAGTATACCTTTTTGTATGGTACCTTTTCCACCATATCTTAGTATGGGAGGCAGTCTATATTGTTTTCACATATTTATGGGCATTCTTTTAAAATATTTTGTTAATCTATATTCTTTTCAGTATTTGTAAATAATAAATTAGGTAGTTACAGCTGTTATGTCATATGTAGCTTATTACATAAGATGTGTGATTATTAATAATAATAGAATTATTAAAAATAGAAAATTATGTTCAACAGTATGTAGAGCAGTGACACAGAGTAGTTTTGAAGGTTGGAAGAAGATCAGTCTCTGAATTACAATAGAGTCCTTATACAAAGACAGATTAATTTCAGAGTATTTGAAGTCGCACAAAGCTTCTCTTCTACCTTTTAAATCAGTAAGCTGATAAAACATTATCAACAAGAATACTAAACTTACTCCTGGGATTCCCAAAAAGTAACATAGAAGGCTTATAGAATGGTATATGGGAGATATGTACAATCAACAATAGGCTATAAATTTGAAGAAGCTTTTGACTTGATCTTATAAAAATTAATTCTTTGATTGTGGCTCTTTTACTTGGGTTCCAATGAGAGAAAATAAATAATAGGTTATTTTTGTTAGAGATGACATTGTACATTAGTGATGTAATTTTTTTCTGGAATAGTGTAGCAAGTTGACAAAATAATTTTTCTTACATGAATATGGGTTAGTGTCAAACTCACTATGACAAAATATGAAGTTGTAATGGAATACGAGCAATGGAGATCTATCAGGATAAGAAATAACAATAATTTTTATTTTATGATTGAACACTTATTCCCAGCTGCTTTAAATAATGAGTTCATAAAAAAAATCAGATTATGAACATTATGAAATAAATGCAGTGACTTTAATAACAGCTTAACAAGCTACTTGAAAATATTAAATCAAAACAGTAATAGTACAAAGGTGAATCAAATATAAACCAGAATGTTTGTTGTCATTGACGTACGGCTAATGGAAGAAGCGTGGTTTCTCAGTGTTATATGTAGGGATGTGAGGAGGGGATCTCACTCTTAGAAAGCCAGTTCACTACTTTTTTTCTAGTCAGTATCACAGTGTCAGAGCAGGAGGTATCATCGCATGTTGTGTAACGTATTATTGAATTTCTCATGGTAGCTGGAGTGAAACAATCTGAAATTTTGACAAGATTTCAGGCACAGTTCGGGCATATATTGGCAACCCAGCATATATTTTTTTATACTTTTTAGTCTACTTTTTTCCTCTATGTTTGTTTCCAGTTAATACAGCTTTATCTAGAATTGGCATTCTTTGTGAAGATAAGCACTATGACTTGACTTTTTCTTTTAGGAAAAGT
Source organism: Lycorma delicatula (assembly GCF_047948215.1). NCBI lineage: Eukaryota > Metazoa > Arthropoda > Insecta > Hemiptera > Fulgoridae > Lycorma > Lycorma delicatula. The sequence goes on from NC_134455.1 coordinate 342,625,849, forward strand.
TTTTTTTTGTGTTACTATAACATTATTTATTACAGATCTAAATAACAGATTCAATTAGTTGTATGTTCATGACTGGTCAGAGAGTTTACATGTTCATTCTGACTTCGTATGTCAAACAAGCATATTTACAATTGATTCTGTATTGTATACATGTGATGTGTTTATCTCTTACATTACGTACAGTAGCTCCCATGTTCATGTATGTTGTGAATAAGTGCACTTCAAGTATTACTGGATAGCATATTCTACTTTACCTATAATTTTAAACTACAAATACACTTATTTCTGTTTTAAGCAGACACAAAAAAACATGTCAGTTTGAGCTAGATTTCTAGTCACATAGGAATCCCAGGCAACAAATGAGCTGGTGCAACCATCAATTTTGCTTGCACGTAGCCAGCCTTCATGCAGGGCACAAAGAGCTTTGATTTTTACTCGCACAGTGAAATGTTAGTTGAAGTCAGTCAGGCAGAATTGAGTGTATGGTTATTTTTAGAATAAGCTTTCATAGTAGATATTCTGTGTTGCCATAAATTTTATCAAAGGAATATAGTTGCAGGGAAGAGATTGCCCATTGCTATCTGCATTCAGGACATACTGAGTACAGATTCCTCATTCGTCATTTGTTGATGATGTAATAGGTCCTCCTTAGAATAACTATTGCATAATAATTCATTGCATTCTCTTTGATTGTTTCCAATGTATGGCACTGCAATAAAGATTCAAACTAGATTTATCATTGTAAAATAACTTTCATTTTGATCTAGTGCAATTTTTAAATTTGCATTTTTATTAGTTTTTATATTGTTAAAAACAGATTTTTTTCAACTTAAAGACTAATACATGTTTCATAACAGTGCTCTAATGCAGTTATACCAACTTTATAATGTGATTAGCTGAGCTTCTCAAAATACCCATTTACAGCATCAGTGACTTCCTCGTTGCTCTTAATCATTGTCTACCAAGCTATTTTTTGAGGTTAGGAAGTAGGTGATAGTCGCTGGGTGCAAAATCTGGCAAGTAAGGCAGTTGAGAAAACAGTTGGAACTTCAGTTTGTTGATTTTTGCCATTGTGATGATTATTGAGTGTGCTGGTGAAACAAATTTTTTTTTCGCTAGATGTGTTTGTTTTCACTTTGTCAAACCTACACTGACAGAGCTATTAACCAGAAATTTGGTATACAAGCTAGTGAAGGATAGTACTACAGAATGCCAGTAAAAAAGTAGATTTGCTGGTGCCATCTAGGTGTCAGGTTGGAAACTTCTCAGCCCATCCTCATATATTTAAAAACTTTTTTTCACTTTCATGCCATAATAAATTTTCAAGCTTGAGCTTTGATGCAGATAACTTGTTACTTCATGCTCATTGCAACTTTCTTTAGAGTTGCTGCACTGATGTAAGAGATGATGTCTTCAATATTTTTTCATCCAAAATAGGCAAGTTTTTCTTGAAAATACTATACCTTTCAAGTCTGTATACGGTCCACTTACAGATTACTGTGGAGGCAGTAGTCTGTGGGAAAATTGGGAAAAGACTGTAATTCCCAATCCATACTCAAATCAGCAATGTGACATATTACACAGTCTTGCTGTAACCATTAGTTAGAAAATTAGTAATCATTTCTGAGGAAAAAAATGGGTTCAACCATTCTTCGCAAACTAGTTAGTATCAACACAATCTTTTTCAGAATGTGATGGCATCTCATGATGAACGTGAGGATTCTGAGAACTTCATACTCTGTTTTTTTAAGATGAAACCATGCATCATCTGAATAAAAACTCATTGTCCAAAACACACTGCACCTTGAATGAAACATTTGAACCACCTGCAATACTGAAGTTGTCAGTTAAAAATACAGTTCTCTAAGTTCTTGCACTACTCTAATTTGATATGTATGTAACTTGAGTTAACCACCCCGATCAAAACTCATTTGTTTTTCAAGCAACTTTTCTCGGGAACATGAGAATAACTGATAAATGTCATGCAAACTGTCACATAACTGAAAGCAACCATTATGTTTATGATCATCTACATTTCCTGTTATAAAATTTAGAAACTAAAACAAAAAAGTCAATTTATTTGGTACTACACAATCAGTTAAATTACCCATAAAAAGTTTATTAATGTTCCATAGTTAATAGATGCTGAGCTTTTGAAAACTACATTTTTGTTGTACTGCTGCAAAATTACTAAATGCAGACAAAGGGAAAACAAGTCATATGATCTATGTCTTTTGACTTTGTGTAGTACAATCTAGCAAAATATCTGTCTCTCCAAGTGTCCTGTAAAACAAATTTACAAGTGTAGGATCAGTTTCTTGTTTGATGTTATATGACTTCATGAACGCATTGTCCAAGTTTTTGACCTTGCTGTTTGTTTGAACCAAAAACAAAAGTAAAAAAAGTTTATAAACAAAATTAGTAATTAACCCTAATCCAGTTAAAAATTCAAAGAGTAGGTTTTACAAAACCTACTCTCTGAAGAAATTTTTTTCAAATTGTATAAAACATGTATTTCAATACATTAGTGAAGTCCATTATTCTATTATACAGAAGGACTTAAACTTAAGTTGACAGTTTTCAGAGATATTTTAGCTGAAAAATACTTAAATTATTAATATGAAAGTGAATCGTTAATTATTTAAAATTTGTTTATAATATTTTGTGAATGAATGTGTAAAGCAGATAATGTCAGTACTGCTTTTATGTAGTGCTGTTCAAAACCAATTAAGATTTAGCATTATTTTTCATATTCGGTGGAATTGGTGGTATTTGTAGAAGAAATATACTGATACTACTTCTCATCCATCATATTGGAGCTTACAGATCACATACTATAGTTAAGTAGTAATAAATTCAGAACCAAACAGGTTTACCTCGCATTTGGTGTCATTTATGGACTCACAACAAGGTAGCTGCTTATGAACTAATATGCATTACCACCTCAGTTTATTTTCAGGTGTAATTCTTATAAAGTATTTAATTAAGAGTCTCAGTAAAGTAGAACAGATCTTATCAAGAAGTATAATTTTATTGAATTTGTATGATTTCGATTTAATCTGTGGTTTTTGATTGATCTAGTTGTAAACTTTTTTTTTTTACTGCTTGTAGTTTCATTTGCTCTATATGTCTATTGGTGATGATTGTTTTTTTTCTTTTAGGAATGTCCAAAATGTAATGTAACAATAGAGAAAGATGGTGGGTGTAATCATATGGTATGTAAAAATCAAAATTGTAAAGCTGACTTTTGTTGGGTTTGCCTTGGACCTTGGGAACCACATGGATCATCATGGTAATTATTTTTTATTATGTATTTAGTTCATATTTTTAATTCTGACACTTCTGAATTAGAATAATAATTAACTGTTTATTTTCTCATATGTAAATATAAAAAAAATGAAAGTACCATGATTTTGTAAAAATCCATTCTATACACTTCTGTAGTCTTGATATTTTGTGGATTCTGTAACCAAAAAAGTGGTTTTCAAAAAACGTTTGTGCTTGTTTTTTCGTTGGCTTTGTGACTAATGCTCATTGGCTTGTGACTAATGAGCATTAGTCACTTATTTTCATATAAGTCATTTATTAGTCATTTATTTTCATATAAGTTTTCATTTATTTTCATATAAGTTATTATAGAAGGTTAAGCTATATTTTATAATAACTTGGATTTATCATTTTTAACTGGAATTCAAACATCAGAGTATGGGAGTGGAAATATTAGCGATTGCCTGCCAGGAAAAAATTTAAAAACATATGGTCAGTAAAATGATACTAATAGTGTTTTGGGGCTGCAAAGGCCCAACTTATTGCTATTTCTTTGAAGAACAACACATACAGTCAACAGTGAGTAATATTATATGATATGCTAGAAAATAAATTGAAACCCACAAAAAAGGAGGAAACTTCTCTTCCTGGTTCTCTCTCAATAGCCGTAATTCTTCTGGATGCTAACCCCTACCTACCCCATACTGCTCAAAAAGACATGGGAAGCAGTTTAAAAGTTGGCTTGAAGGTGTTGTCAGATCCATCTAAGTCTCAAACTTACAATCTTTGAAGGCAAAGTGAAACGTACCAGGCCTCACACAAAGATGGTGTTAGTACACTTAATTTCTCAAGATCGCATGATTCTATTCTTCATTACTTCACTATGAGTGTCGCTGCATCACTTAGTACAGTATTTACAGTCCATCAAAGTGTATAAGGGCACTTTTTGGAAAATAGAAAAATTTGGAAATTTGTCCAGTAATTAAATATGTTTTTCTGAAAGGTTCAAGTGCAAAAGAATTTAAACAAGAGCTTGGTACAACATGGGGAGACTCTTCTCCATGAAATAAAACAGTTAACAATGGGTCGCAGAGTTTAAAATTGGTTGAATACGCACTAGTGATGAACCGTGCAGTGGAGACGCCCTTCAGTAGTGACTGGCCAGAAATGATAGAAATTGTGCTTAAAATTATTTTAGTGGATTGACAAATGACAATGAACCGAGTTAGCAGAGTCTGTAGGAATGTCAGCAGAATGCATGTGCAATATTTTGCAGAAACATTTGGGCATGGACAAACTGTGCACTACATGGGTGTCATGATAGCTTACACCTGACCAAAAACAGTGCTGAAAAAACATTTTAGTGCAATTCAGAGGAATTTTTACATTTATTTGTGACTGTTGATAAGACTTAAAAAAGCAAAAACAACTTCACACAAAATGGTTATAGCAACTTGTTTTTTGGGATGCACGTAGAATAATTTTTCATTTATTAAAACGGATAAAACTTATTTGTTTCATGTAGCAATATTTTAAGACTGTTGGTTTCTTTTTGCCCATCTAGTTGTATATTACTCAGATGAAGTGCAATTATATACATATTTTATTTTAAAGCCACGTAGTACAGAATATTGAGATAAGACATATCTTACCTTAATTCTATCATGATGGTACTTTCGTGGGATCCCGCATCTTCAGTCTTGATTGAATTCATTTTATTAATTGCACATTAGTAAAGATATTAAAAAATTAACAAAATACTTTGTTACAAAATAAGCATGCACATGTGTATTGTTCATTACAGTACTGTCATATTATAATGAAAATTACTTATTAATTTATTATAAGAGTGCTACTATCGGTTGCTTTTTTTTATAAGAATGTCTTCCTCAAAGAGTGTCTGATGGTTTATCAAATTGAAATTCTGTTTGTATTTATATATATGTGTAATATTTTTCTAATATATTGTAATAAGACCAGTATAGCAGACCTGAATGCATTCCTACCAATTAAGAAGAAAGTAGTAGAAAATATAATAATGGGAGGAATCCAGAAAGGGGTTCAAAGAAATCTTTTAGTAATGGTAACAGGTACATTTAACAATCGTCTTTTGTAATATTGCCCACTGACACACTAAACAGATTTTCGTTCTGTGAGAGGAGTTTCCTCTCATGGAACGAAGGTTAGGGATGCATGGGAACGAAAGGCTTGGTTGATCATTCTTACACTTCAAGTTGGGTCTGGTCCGGCAGTTAAAGGTCCTAGAAGTATAAATACTCCAGGGAAGACCAGTTATTAAATCAGTTATGCGATGTGTATTCTGCGAGGAGGTCAGTGAAGGAGCGAGTTTCAAGTGCAGGTCTCATGCAATTAAGGTGACGTCACAAGTAATCCCCAGTACACAAAAAAAAAGAAATGTTTCGGTTAGTTAATGGAAGACTTTAAGTGAAAGAGATAATATACTTAATTTCATTCATAAACTGTTAAGGTAGTTTTTATTTGTGAACAGCAAAGGTATTTACAGTGAAAGAATTTTATACTTATTTTATCTATTGTTGTTAATACAAAACTATTGGTTAAAAGTGTTAAAGCTAGCGGTCATGCTAATGTCTTTTGTCAATGGGACTGAATTCTGCTTTTCCATTCTGTTTATCTACCTGACAAATACTTTAAATTCTGGTTTGTATGTAATCTCTGTTTATTATTATTGACATTTAATATTATTGTTTACTGTTGCCATTTCTGACATTATTCTAAATATTATTGTGAGTTGTTTTTTTATTGTCTGCTATTACTATTACTCTGATTATTGTTGTGGTTGTGATTACTATACTTTTTTATGATTGTCGTACTGTTGTTATTACTATTGTCATTATTATTGATTTGTCTGGTTTTACTTAAGTTTTTAAACCAATAAATTGTAATTATATAAATATTCTTAATTTTCAATCCATCAATAACCTGATCGAGTCACAAACATGTGACAATATTTAATTTTTTGTCATCTTTATTAGTTTCTAATATTTCTAAATTTGTTTTAATATAAGAAATATAATGTTTACTGTTTATTAAATGCATCTGCCGTATTAGATAAATGTAATTATTATTTTTATAATTTCTATAATGTTCAAGAGATCTAGTTTTAAAGAATTATTTGTTTTTCCTTCATAAATACCATACAAGTCATTACATTTAATTTTATAAATTCCACACAGATTGTTTAATTTCGTATTACAATTTTTTTTTTTAAATATTTTATTAGATTTATAGGTTGGTTTAAGTATTTCTTTATTGAAAGTTTTAGTAATGTTTTTAATTATATTAGTGTATAAATAATTTGTGGATGTTTTCACTTTTTTGTCTCATTATATATTGATTGTTAGGTAGTAGTTTTATTTTTTTATTGTGTTTTGATAGTAGTTCTTTATAAATACTAATAATTAAAATAGCATGTATCCATTTTCAACTCCTGTATGTTTTATGATGTTTATTTTTCATTGTAGGGATTTAATTTTTAGTTTCATAATATATGTATAATATAAAACATACATGAAAGAAACATATACATACAAACATGCATGCAGGTTATTCATTTTAAGATGTCAATGTTGGGATCTCGTAAACAAAAAAAAAAAAAAACTAAAGAGTTTTAGATGGGATAATATTCCCTCAGTTTTTTGAGTTTATTAAAAATACTCTGTGGCAATATCCACCTCTTTTTTTCAACATAGCAGCCAACTTTCTCTTTAAATAAAAATATTTTTTTTTAGACAGAACATTTTTTTAGCATTTCCAGATAGATTACATACTTGTAAGACTTTTGTTCTTGCATATTCAGAAACATAAAACCTATTCAGGAGCAACACTTCTACTGTAATTATGTACTTCATAGGTTAAACTTAAGTCAAAGTGATATAATTTTACTCTTTTGTTATTTTTTACAATTGAACAAAATATTTTACAATTTTGTTTAACTTTTAAAATCTGTGCATTTTTTTAGCTTCATAGTTTTACAACGCTTTAATTATGTTTTTATTTTGATTTATGAAAATAAAAAATTATTCATATAATGAAACTGATAAATGTTTCCCTGCAGTTTATAAAAACAAATACAATTACTTAAGACAAAAAAAAAAAAAATATATATATATATATATATATATATTGGCAAATAATCTTTTATTACAATTTAAGGAAAATAAATATTACTTTTAAAAAAATAAATAAAAAAAGAATCAATTTATTATAGACTGATTATTTAATTATTACAATTATTAGACTTTATGAAAATTGAATTCACAACCATTAGTGAAAATCTAAGCAAGTCTCACTTTTCAAAAAAATATGTGGCACAGGGAAACTGGAAATTTTGAAAGTAGTAGTGGCAGCCCTGAGGAGTTGGTATAGTAAGGTGGAAGTGGCATCCTTCTGTCAACAACTACCTGGTACTAGATGGGAATTCCAATCAAGAAATGGATTGAGTACTTCAATGAGATTGGTTCGGCTCTAAAAAAGAAACAATCAGGAGGTTAACGAACCCCAGAAAACATTGAAGCAGTTCGGGCCTCAATTGGAAGGAGCCCACAACGATCAGCAAGGAAACATGCAGCAGCATTGAACCTAAACCAAATAACCGTCCACCAAATATACTCAACAGTGATTTGAAGTTTCACCCTTAAAAATTCAAGTTGTACAGGAACTGAAACCATCAACTTCCATGGTACCATGAATTCCCATGGAAGTTTTTCAAATTTTGAAGATTAAAATTGATCAAAAGATTGAAGATTAAAATCTCAGCATTCACTTCCTTTAGGATTGCATGCCATTCGAATGGCCTTCATCTTATGAACATTGGTTTTAGAGGTTGAAATTTTTTGTGTTGGGATACTTAATGGCATGTAATTTACTTTTTGTTTTCAGTAATAAAACTTGTAAATTCATTTTTTTTACTTTTCTGAGAGTTACTTCAAAATTTCCTCTTGTGCCACACTGTACAGGGTTATGTATTGTCATTATGTGCAACAGGAGATGAGTTGTAGATCTTAAATGATTGTGTTTATAAACATCGTAGAATTATATTAGAAAATGTTACAAAAATTAGGAATTTAAATTTTTTTAAAAATGAAGTTGGCTGCTATTTTAGATTAAAACATGCCAGCAGAGTATTTTTGATAAAACCAAAAATCAAAAGAAATATTCCCATTTAAAATTCTTTATAGCTTTTCTTATATATGAAATTCCAAACGTGCTTGCTTAAATCAAACACATATTGATGAATTTTTCACTTTTTTCTTGTAAAAATAATATTTCTACTACAGTACAACCCACTACTACTGTGCTTGCGTGCCATCTCTTCAATGTAATGAAAAAAAATTTCAACCAAGCCTTTCTTCAGTTATAATTAATTTGGTAGTATATAATTAATGTAACATTATCATTATTTTATTTGAATTGTGTCAATAAATTTACAAAAATTAAATTGTCTTTTTACAATTTTATCAAAAAATTTTCCAAATATTCAATAAAAGAAAAGTTATAAAATGCATAGAAATATATATCAAATACATAATAAAAAAACTGAACTAAAACTTTGAAATACTTGTGTTAGCCAAAAAATTCAGTGCCTGATTTTTACGCAGTGTTATCAGATCTATATCAATTCGCTATCACTATTGCAAATTAATTTGAAAAACAACAAGAAAAGAATACATTTTGATGTTCCCTGTGTATTGATATCATGCCTCTTAACTGACTACCAATCTAATTGATCTTTTTTTGTAATACCTTTTCTTATGTTATGCTGCTGTATTCAAACAAATTAGGTCAATCCAAGGAAAAATAATTTACTTTTATGTTTGTATAAAAAGAAAAAATTGAACACTCTTTAAACCTCCATAAGTTACTCATGTATCTATGAAGTCTGCCTTTATGGAATATTATTAGTCCAGTTCAGGATAATTTTAATTGTTGCCTGTAATAGAAAAGGGAGTAGGATATATAGTCGCTTGCATTTGTTTTTTGTACTTACTGAACAGTATGTTGTAGATTGAAGTCTTTTCAGTTGTCATAAAACAGTGTATGTGATTGCTATGGGTTGAACGATTCTGAAATAGGAAAATTAAGAGAATGTTAATAGGATAATGTAAATGAATTAATTGTGTCATGTATAGCAGCAAAAATTTGATTAACAGATCTGCCTTAGATGTAATGCTCTCTACCTGATGAACATGTTTTCATTATTTATTTACTTTTATTTTTTCTATATTCAAAGTCTTGTCATTTGAGACCAATAGCCTGTTTATTTCATTGAGTCATAGAGTCATTGTTCCAACAACAGTTTTTTGTATACTACTAAAAAAGCTTCACAGCTTGAAGCTGATACTTGATAGTTCGCAAGGTCTTCCCTGATGTTGCCTTTCAGCCCATATCTGGAATTGAGATCAGTATATAGAATGCAATCTTCAGTGAAGTGTTTCACTGTAATTGGGTTCCCACAAGAGCAGATAGGCTGTTGCTGTGTCGCTGGAGACTGTAGGATGAAGTTGCCTCGTATGCCCAGTTCTTAGCCTGGTGATGCAAACTTGTTGACTGCACTCTCCAGGAATAGGCCTTATGTCTACACCATGCATGATCACGTATAGATTTGATTATATGTTAGCCCAAGTCATCTGCCACACAGAGATAATGGTGGTTGCAGTTGCATTCATTGCATCTTTTGGCCTTATAGCAACCTCCTCGACCAGCAAGTTGTTTGCTGCAGTCTTAGCAACAGCACCTGTTTCATCATTGCCTGGAACACCTACATGGCCAGAGCTCCAGATGAAAATGAGCAATAAGCTTCAATCTTAGTTTGACACAAATTAAGAATAGTTTGAAGTAATTGATCTATCCATATTTGTCGTCTAAGGTGGATAATAAGCTCAATGAATCTCTACAGATAATGAATCTTTCAATGCCGAAGTTTTCAGTAGTACAATGCTTTCAACACAGCACACATTTCAGCATTGTATATTCGTACTTCCCTTAGAGGTTTCCAAGTATAGGGAATCCCATTAAATAATGGGGTAATGGTGCACCCAACTCCTCTTTTTGTCTTCAACACGTCAGTGTAAATAATCGTGTAATCAGACACATACTCCTCAAGAACTGATCTGAACAGAACTCTCAATTCTGTTGGGGCAGGTTTTCTTGTTTGCCATTTGTGATATTTTGATGATAATGAAGACTCTTCATCCAAGAAGAGGGGGGTTTCATGGTGTTTGTGCAGAACACTTTCGGCATTCCAATATTGTAGTGTTAAGTCAGTTCAATAGATGTTGGCTGGATGACTGTGTGTATTGCATCAATTGTAAAACTTTTTCAGTTTTGGCCCTATCACAGATGTATATTTCAAGTGATCCAAAAGAGATAAAATTTTCATAGTGTATTTTAGTAACATATTGTTCCATTAGATCTCTAATGGTATGTCTGTTTCATTATACAGGCTTGTGAAAGGGCTTGTAACTTCCAGGGTCTAACTTCTTTATGTATTCTATCCTGGTTTGTGAGTTTATTACCCATCCATTGTCTATCTGGGACTGTACTATCACTGTATGGAAATGTAGCAGGACCTCTCAGCTTCCCGATTTATAAATGAGATACACCTAATAACATTCAGTGCCAGTTGGCACCTAGAAGTTAGATAATCTATATGTGAGCTCCTTATTAAGTGTCTATCAAAAATTAGACTGAGAAATTTAACAGTACTTATACTGTAGGCAAGTGCCATCTAAAGTCAGGAGTTGGTCCAAATGCTGCTTTCTTTTTCAACAGAAGTAAACGCTGGTGGTTTTAGCTGTGGAGAATGAAAAACTGATGTTTTTGACATGTCACTATAACACCTTTCATTTTCCATTTAATCATATGATGTGATTTGGCCAATTTCATTGCACTTGCTTACTTTCCCTTGTGATTTTTGTTTTAATACAACATTCTATTCTTTGGCACAGCAACTAATTATATTGTCATAGTGACTTCAAGAGAGCCTTTTAAGTGTTTTTTCCCCTTGTTAGAATGCCTGCCGCAAATTTTACATGCAACAAAAATTTTCATGGACAGCAGAAGAGATTACCTTGTGCTGGACCATGTAAATGTATTTTTCACCATTCCTGTGTCTTCAAAGTGGCTTTTTTTCTTTTTTCTTTTTTTTAATGGTATGAGCACCAACCTTTATATGGCTTGGAAGTACTTGGATCTATCGGCACTCCATTGTCTATTGCTGCAGTTAGTCATTGTAAAATAGCTGAGACAAAAAAATTAACCTTGTGTGATGAAGGAAATGAAAAGGATATCCAGACTCTTTAAAACATAATTCCTCATCTCACTAGAATTCATGAGAGGTTAGAGCAGAAGATTGATAATCTTGCAGATGGCATTGCGCTCCACTTCTAAAATTGACCAGCTACACTAGGATAATTATGACGTTTGTAGAAAACTTGAATCTCAAATGTGATTATCTGCGTAGGTCTTTGCCTCAAAACAAGACTGCCTCTTGCAGTGATTTTTGTATATATCTATGTTTAAACCTGCAGGGATTAATAGAAATAAGCATAATAAAAGGGATAAAAATGAATCTAAAAGACTGTAATTAGACTTCACACTGATGATTATGCAACTCCTGGTAGTTTTTTGAGTGATGCCAATCATACTAATGCTGGGATTATATACAATGACAGTGATCAACCAGATCTGCATAAAGATGATTATATGAGCAATTGAAGGTTGGTCTGTTTTCAGCGGGACTTCATCAGATAGAAACAATTCCTCAACTTCCCAGGCAATCTCTAGGAACAGAAAAGAAATTATAGGAAGCAAAGGGAGCATCTCGCATTTGGCTATCAAACCCAGAAGGAGAGTTATTTTTAACAAGATTTAGCTCTGCTGTCAGAGATGCAGAAGTTGAGAGATTGGTGAATGATGCAACTCAAATTACCAACACTAAACTTGCTACTAAACATCAGGGATGTTCATTTCATCTTGAGGTACCACATGTTAAGTACAAATGTTACTAATCCTAAAGTATGGCTGAAAGATATTTTGGTACATCCATTTTATGGGAGAATAAGATCAGAACAGATTTTCAAAAATAAGGGTGCTGCGGTCGACTTGATGATTAATCCTGAGATATCTAAAAATGATGAGAAGGATGGTGTATTCATGACAGTTGATAGTACAAATATTGGCATAATGTATCAGAATGTTAGGGGCCTAAGGACAAAGGTAGAGGAATTCTTTACGTATACTATTAGTAGCATGATGTTATTACTGCAACCAAAATAGTCTTCTACGAGGATGAATTAAAAATCTCGTGTTTGAATGTGCATGGTTTGCAGATGAAGTTTAATGAATTTTTAACTTCCAATTCTTACTTACATTATCAAGTGATTCCAGAATCTATGAAGATAAATAACCTGGATCTATGGCTTGAGGGTATTCTTATTGTCCCATTCTTTTGTTCAGTAAATGATAATTTAAATGACAATTTTCCAGAAGGGATGGCTCTTATCAAATCATAATGACTAAGTTAATGCTGTTGTTGGGCAAAGTTAACAAAAAACACACAGCTCTTATTTGCCAAAAGAAATTGGACTTTAATTGGAAATAAAAGAAATGAACTTATGTTAAAATCATAACCTTAAAACATAAAAAGAAATTATGAAATTAACATGACTTAATGATACTTAAAATATCAGCTGAATCAACATATGAACAATGATGTTAAATGAAAAAATACATGAATATACATTTTTTAAATACACAATGTAACAAAGCCTGAAAACAAGAGAACATAAAACACCTTATTTTCAACTATATACTTAGAAAAACAAAACATCAATAAACAAAGTTTGACTGGAAAACTATTACATTACTGACATATGCTGTAATTTTGAAAAATTAGCAATGAACAGATGTCATTCTTAGAAAAATAAATTACAATAATTTCAGTATAAAAAAGAGTTAATTACAACATAATCACATTAAAGTAAGTAATAATGTAAAGAGAGTTCATTTTGGTAAATAAGCATTCTTGAAAATATAAAATTACAAAGTCCTAAAATATAACTGCACATCAGGAGTAACTTGCTTTAGCTTAATTTACGAGAAGTATTATGAATACAGTTCATG